>NW_028320500.1:75000-105227 GCF_062004578.1 Staurois parvus | reverse complement strand
GACAGCTCGCGCAGATTCGCAGCGTCTGCCCCCCCCCCCGGGATCAGACACATACACTGTGCAATGTCTACACACAGGACTTCTTCTGGATCCACAGGTGCCCCTCCCCCACCGAATGTCTAGTGATACCCCCAGAAATCTGCCTATTTCTACCCTGGATGAGCACACATTGATCCCGACACCATGACGGATCAATACTTCCAATACATATAGATTGGCATTCCCCATTATCAATATTCCAATCAAATATTTATTTATATCCCCAATTATGATGACAAATATAACAAAAAACATATATTGATACCCTGATAAATACTAATACCCCCAATAAATATATATTGATACCCCAAATACTGATTATTAAGACCCCCCAATATAAATACATATATGCAGTGGATATAAAAAGTCTTCACCCCCCCCCCTTCTGTGATGTAAAAGAATGAGACAAAAATAAATCATTTCAGGACTTTCTCCGCCTTTAATGTGACCGATAAACTGTACAACTCGGCTGAGCAACAAACTGAAATCTTTTAGGGGGGGGGGGGGGAACATAAAAACTAAAATAATGTGGTTGCATAAGTGTTCACACCCCCTATAACCGGGGATGTCGCTGTGTTCAGAATGAAGCAATCACATCCACAATCATGGTATATAGGAGTCAGGACTCACCCGCCATCAATGTGATGTGCCTCTGATGACCCCAAATAAAGTCCAGCTGTTCTAGTCGGTCTTTCCTGACATTTTCTTAGTCGCATCCTACAGCAAAGGCCATGGTCTGCAGAGAGCTTCCAGAGCATCAGAGGGATCTCATTGTTACAAAGTATCAGTCAGGAGACGGGGACAGAAGAGTCTCCACGGCATTAGATATCCAATGGAACACGGTGAGGACCGTCATCATCAAGGGGAGGAAATATGACGCAACAGTGACATCACCAACAGTGACATCATCAACAGGAACGTCACCAACAGTGACCACCAACAGTGACATTACCAACAGTGACATCACCAACAGTGACCACCAACAGTGACATTACCAACAGTGACATCACCAACAGTGACCACCAACAGTGACATCATCAACAGGAACGTCACCAACAGTGACCACCAACAGTGACATTACCAACAGTGACATCACCAACAGTGACATCACAAACAGTGACCACCAACAGTGACATCATCAACAGTGACAACACCAACAGTGACATCACCAACAGTGACATCACCAACATTGACCACCAACAGTGACACAACAGTGACATCATCAACAGTGACAACACCAACAGTGACATCACCAACAGTGACATCACCAACAGTGACCACCAACAGTGACTCACCAACAGCAACATCACCAACAGTGACATCACCAACAGCAACATCACCAACAGCGACATCACCAACAGTGACATCACCAACAGTGACCTCACCAACAGCGACATCACCAACAGTGACATCACCAACAGCAACATCACCAACAGCGACATCACCAACAGTGACATCCCCAACAGTGACATCCCCAACAGTGACATCCCCAACAGTGACATCCCCAACAGTGACCTCACCAACAGTGACATCACCAAGAGTGACATCACCAACAGTGACCACCAACAGTGACCTCACCAACAGTGACATCATCAACATTGACATCACCAACAGTGACCACCAACAGTGACATCACCAAGAACTGGACGTCCCTCCAAAAATGAAGGAAAAGACGAGAAGACTGGTCTGGGAGGCGGCCAAGAGGCCTACAGCCACATGAAAGGAGCTGCAGGAATATGTGGCCAGTCCTGGCTGTGTGGTCCATGTGACCCCAATCTCCCGTGTTCTTCATATGTTGGGCGATGGGGGAGAGTGGAAGACGGAAGACCATCCAAGCCCGGCTACATTCTGCAGAAACATCTGAAGTCTCCCAGAACCATGAGGGGAATGTGTTCTGGTCCGATGGAACCAAGGATGGACTTTGTGGCCAGAATTCCAAAAGATATGTTTGGTGCAAAACCAACACCGCCCATCACCAGAACACCATACCCACTGTGAAGCATGGTGGTGGCAGCATCACGGTTTGGGGCTGTTTTTCTTCAGCTGGAACTGGGGCCTCAGTCCAGGTGGAGGGAATGATGAACAATCCCAAATCCCGGTCAATATCGGCACAAAACCTTCCGGCTTCATGGAGAGGAACTTCACCTTCCAGCATGACAACCACCCAAAGAGTCCATCCAAATCCACAAAGGAACGGGATCACCAGGAGAGGAGGAAAGTTCTGGAATGGTCCAGCCAGAGCCCCGACCTGAACCCGATGGAAGATCTGTGGGGGGATGTGAGGAGGGCTGTGCGCAGGAGATGACATATCTGGAAGAGCGGGCAAATATTGCCGAGTCAGGATGTGCCGTGCTGATAGGCTCCTCCCCAAAAACACTGAGTGCTGGAATCACATCAAAAGGGGCGTCACCAAAGGATCAGTGTAGGGTGTGAACACTTATGCAACCGGATTCGTTTAGGTTTTCATTTTTTCCTCCCCCTAAAAGATTTCAGGTTGTTGTTCAGCCGAGTTGTACAGTTTATGGGTCACATTAAAAGTGGAGAAAGTTCTGAAACGATTGACCTTTGTCTCATTTATTACATCACAGAAACCGGACATGTTACCCGGGGGGGGGGTGTGAAGACTTTTTATATCCACTGTATATATATATATGTGTGTGTCCCATTAAAGGATAATACCCCTAATAGAAATCTATGGATATCCTGATGATGAAGTATTAATACTCCCAATAGATATGTTCATACAATCAATACACATGGATGTCTGTGATATGCAAATATTTCTGCTCCCAATAAATACATATTGATACCCCAAATATGGAGCATTAATACCCCCAATACATATATAAATGTGTCCCATTGAATGATAATACCCTCCAAGAAATATAAATTGGTTTCCCGCCTCTATAAATGTAAGGTAGAACCCTGAACCTCCCCCTTCACGCGTGTGCCGTCACTTGTATGACCGCAGCCAAAGCGTCACCCCAACATGTGTAATGTATGAGAGTAAATGTAGCGTGTTATATGACAGTGTGTAAAGGATAGTATAGCAGGATATACAGTGAGTACCAGGGGCGGGCTGACAACTCATGGGGCCCCCGGGCCATAGGGGATCATGGGGCCCCTGTGTCCTCGCCCAAACTCAAACCACACCCAAAAAAGCCTATGAAAGGTACCAGGGGCATCTCATGGGGCCCCCTACTGACCCCGGGCCCTCGGGCAGTGCCCGAGCTCCTGAATGGTCAGTCCACCCTGGTAATAAATAATAAATAGATGGTATAGTCGGCGTGTTGTAGATAATGTCGTCTGATCACAGAGTCAGCGTGTTGTGGGGTGGGCAGTATAGATCTCTCACGCCGTGTTCTGGAGGATCAGAAATACTTCTCACCGCAGCTCCAGACTCGTCCCCAACCTAGAACATTCTATAGGGATGATTTGTATGTAATCCACGTGTGACGTGTGTACAGCGCGTCTCACAGAACACGCAGGGAGAGCGCCGTCTGTTGTCCTTGTGGTGTGTATAGTATACAGTAGATTACATTTGTATCATTTGCTGACTGTCTGTTGTATCATTTATTACAGATTCGTCAGACAATCATTATCCATACAATACGTTACGATTTCATCACATACATAATATAGTCATTACATTTTATAGATTTCTCCTCATCAATTAATATCCTCAGACGGTACAGATTTATTATATCGTTTAGTCTTCTTGTATTGTACAATCTTCTTGGACTTCATTTATGTAACATAATATCATTGCTACAGATTTCCAGGATTGATAATATAGACTGATTGTGTCAATAATAGAAAATGTATCAATCTCATGTCACCATCACATTCTGTGTAGTCATTATAAATGTATCATATATGTAAATAATATGTATCTGTGTGTGTGAGGATCTGTCTGTATGTATCAATCTCATGTCACCATCACATTCTGTGTAGTCGTTATAAATGTATCATATATGTAAATAATATGTACATCTGTCTGTGATGTGTGTGTGAGGATCTGTCTGTATGTATCAATCTCATGTCACCATCACATTCTGTGTAGTCGTTATAAATGTATCATATATGTAAATAATATGTATCTGTCTGTGATGTGTGTGTGAGGATCTGTCTGTATGTATCAATCATGTCACCATCATATTCTGTGTAATTGTTATAAATGTATCATATATGTAAATAATATGTATCTGTGTGTGAGAGGATCTGTCTGTATGTATCAATCTCATGTGACCATCATATTCTGTGTAGTCGTTATAAATGTATCATATATGTAAATAGTATGTACATCTGTCTGTGATGTGTGTGTGAGGATCTGTCTGTATGTATCAATCTCATGTGACCATCATATTCTGTATAGTCTTTATAAATGTATCATATATGTAAATAATATGTACATCTGTCTGTGATGTGTGTGTGAGGATCTGTCTGTATGTATCAATCTCATGTGACCATCATATTCTGTGTAGTCGTTATAAATATATCATATATGTAAATAATATGTATCTGTGTGTGAGAGGATCTGTCTGTATGTATCAATCTCATGTGACCATCATATTCTGTGTAGTCGTTATAAATGTATCATATATGTAAATAGTATGTACATCTGTCTGTGATGTGTGTGTGAGGATCTGTCTGTATGTATCAATCTCATGTGACCATCATATTCTGTGTAGTCGTTATAAATGTATCATATATGTAAATAATATGTATCTGTCTGTGATGTGTGTGTGAGGATCTGTCTGTATGTATCAATCTCATGTCACCATCATATTCTGTGTAGTCGTTATAAATGTATCATATATGTAAATAATATGTACATCTGTCTGTGATGTGTGTGTGAGGATCTGTCTGTATGTATCAATCTCATGTCACCATCATATTCTGTATAGTCGTTATAAATGTATCATATATGTAAATAATATGTATCTGTGTGTGATGTGTGTGTGAGGATCTGTCTGTATGTATCAATCTCATGTCACCATCATATTCTGTATAGTCGTTATAAATGTATCATATATGTAAATAGTATGTATCTGTGTGTGATGTGTGTGTGAGGATCTGTCTGTATGTATCAATCATGTCACCATCATATTCTGTGTAGTCGTTATAAATGTATCATATATGTAAATAATATGTATCTGTCTGTGATGTGTGTGTGAGGATCTGTCTGTATGTATCAATCATGTCACCATCATATTCTGTGTAGTTGTTATAAATGTATCATATATGTAAATAGTATGTATCTGTGTGTGATGTGTGTGTGAGGATCTGTCTGTATGTATCAATCACGTCACAATCCGTACAGCAGAGTTCTCAGACATTTACCAGGAATATCATCTGCAGAGTTATTATAGATTTATCCAATGATGTGCAGCATGGATTTATTATATCCCTACAATCATCACATACATGACGTCATTATAGATTGTACCGTATTATAGACACTGTGAACCGTATTGTGTCATATA
Source organism: Staurois parvus (assembly GCF_062004578.1). NCBI lineage: Eukaryota > Metazoa > Chordata > Amphibia > Anura > Ranidae > Staurois > Staurois parvus. Next base: position 99,702 of record NW_028320500.1, on the reverse strand, counting down.
TGTACATCGATAATAATGATCATAATAGCATGAATATTGTAGATCTATCACACAGTACACCGCGTTCCAAATTATTCTGCAGATTCTATGTAAGTGTCCCAAAGAGTAAATCTGTTGTTTTTCAGTGTAACTCATGGATGGCATTGTGTGTCAGGGCTCTTTTGATCACTGAAAACAATCTGGGACACCTGTGATCATTCGATTGGCCGGTGAGCCCAATTGAAGGAAAAACTCCTAAAGGACGGCGTTCCCCATTATTAAGCAGAGCGCCATTTTCCAGCAATATGGGGAAGAAAAAGGATCTCTCTGCTGCCGAAAAGAGTGAAATCGTTCGATGCCTTGGACGAGGGATGAAAACATTCGATATTTCAGGAAAACGTAAGCGTGATCATCGCACTATGAAGAGATTTATGGCTGATTCAGAGCACAGACGGGTTGGTACAGATAAAGGCACATTGAGGAAGATTTCTGCCAGATCCAGGCATCGGATCCAGAGAGCAGCTGCTAAAATCCCATTACATGGCAGCAAACAGATATTTGAAGCTGCTGGTGCCTCTGGAGTCCCACGGACATCAAGGTGTAGAGTCCTCCAGAGTCCTGCAACTGTGCAGAAACCTTCTATTCGGCCACCACTAACCAATGCTCACAAGCAGAAACGGCTGCATTGGGCAGAAAAATACATGAAGACTCATTTTCAAACAGTCCTGTTCACTGATGAGTGCCGTGCGACCCTGGATGGTCCAGATGGATGGAGTAGTGGATGGTTGGTGGACGGCCACCCTGTTCCAACAAGGCTGCGACGTCAGCAAGGCGGTGGTGGAGTCATGTTTTGGGCCGGAATCATGGGAACAGAGCTGGTCGGCCCTTTTAGAGCCCCCGAAGGTGTAAAGATGACCTCTGCAAAGTATGTGGAGTTTATGACTGACCACTCTCTTCCCTGGTACAGAAGGAAGGACTATGCTTTCCGTAATACAATCATCTTCATGCATGACAATGCACCATCTCATGCTGCAAAGAATACCTCCACATCAATGGCTGCTATGGGGATAAAAGGAGAGTCATGGTGTGGCCTCCATCCTCCCCTGACCTCAATCCTATGGAGAACCTTTGGAGCATCCTCAAGCAAAAGATCTATGAGGGTGGGAGGCAGTTTACATCCAAACAGCAGCTCTGGGAGGCGATTCTGACATCTTGCCAACAAATTCCAGCAGAAACTGTCCAAAAACTGCCAAGTTGAATGGATGAAGACTTGTGATCTGCTATCAGATAAGGGCTCCTATGTTACAATGTAACGTGACGCTTCAAATGGTTACAAAGTTACAATGTTGGCAAAAGTTGGATTGAAATCGCTTTTGATTTCAGTAAATTTGCTGCAAACACAACAAATGACAATTTTCAGTTCTTTACAACCTAGAAAGTGTTTGGAAACTTCCTGTGCGGAATAATCCGGAACACAAATCCTGATATCATTAGGAGGTTTGTTCAATAAAATGTGAATTGTCCTCTTCTAGTTGTCACCTGAGAATTCTGCCGACTTATTTACATCAATTATTGAGGGAAAGGAGGAAATATCATCTGCAGAATCATCGGGAGCACGGTGTATATATTGGGGTGTGCTGTATATTCTGGGTGTATATATTGGGGTGTGCTGTATATTCTGGGTGTATATATTGGGGTGTACTGTATATACTGGGTGTATATAGTGGGGTGTGCTGTATATACTGGGTGTATATATTGGGGTGTGCTGTATATACTGGGTGTATATATTGGGGTGTGTTGTATATACTGGGTGTATATATTGGGGTGTGCTGTATATACTGGGTGTATATATTGGGGTGTACTGTATATTCTGGGTGTATATATTGGGGTGTACTGTATATATTGGGGTGTACTGTATATATTGGGGTGTACTGTATATACTGGGTGTATATATTGGGGTGTACTGTATATATTGGGGTGTACTGTATATACTGGGTGTATATATTGGGGTGTACTGTATATATTGGGGTGTACTGTATATTCTGGGTGTATATATTGGGGTGTGCTGTATATAATGGGTGTATATAGTGGGGTGTGCTGTATATAATGGGTGTATATATTGGGGTGTACTGTATATATTGGGGTGTACTGTATATTCTGGGTGTATATATATATAGATAGATGAAAAATAACATTATTATAGATTTATAATACTTAGAATATTTATATTTTATTTATAGTATAATTATAGATCGGTCATATAAATAAAGATTTTACAGTAAAGTTATTATCACATATATATATCACAGAGACGCAGAATATAATATAAATTGTAGGTCGATCAAATACACAGAATGGAACTTCCAGCACAGATGTTATAGATTTATTATATTTATTTCGGGTCGTTATATAGATCAGATGGAATTTGTAGTATTATCATTATTACAGATCGATCATAAAGGTAATATAGGATTTATAGTATTATTATAGATTCATTATATAGATTGTATACAATTGATCATGTGGGAGTTATAGATTGATTATATTGATTGTATAGAATTGATCATGTGGGAGTTATAGATTGATTATATTGATTGTATAGAATTGATCATGTATATAGTTACATAATTACATAGTTAGTCTGACTGAAAAAAGACAAAAGTCCATCCAGTTCAACCATTAAAAAAATAAAAGTGATAATCCTCCCCCCACATAGATATTACAGATCGATCATATAGGTAATATAGAATCTATTGTATTATTATAGATCGATTGTATAGATTAGTAGAGAATTTCTGTCAGAATCATTACAGACCGATCACAGGACAGAATAATTATAGATTGATTATATAGATCAGTGGTTCTTAACCTTGTTGGAGGTACTGACCCCCACCAGTTTCATATGCGCATTCACCGAACCCTTCTTAATTGGAAAAATAAAATATGATTTTTAAAATTCAAAACACAGGTATATATTTATACATAGCTGCACAAAATGAACAAAACCGTTAAAACATGATTTTCACACAAAAACATAATAATGAATATTTACTGCACGAATCATATGAGTCGGGTGTGGGTCTTCACCTCCGCCGTACCCGCGAGACTGACTCACCGAACCCCTGGGGTTCCATCGAACCCAGGTTAAGAACCACTGATATAGATTGTATAGAATTGATCATGTATATAGTTCCATAGTTAGTCTGGCTGAAAAAAGACAAAAGTCCATCCAGTTCAACCATTAAAAAAAATAAAAGTGATAATCCTCCCCCCATATAGATATTACAGATCGATCATATAGGTAATATAGAATTTATTGTATTATTATAGATCGATTGTATAGATTAGCAGAGAATTTCTATCAGAATCATTACAGACCGATCACAGGACAGAATAATTATAGATTGATTATATTGATTGTATAGAATTGATCATGGAGTTATAGATTGATTATATTGATTGTATAGAATTGATCATGTGGGAGTTATAGATTGATTATATTGATTGTACAGAATTGATCATGTGGGAGTTATAGATTGATTATATTGATTGTATAGAATTGATCATGTGGGAGTTATAGATTGATTATATTGATTGTATAGAATTGATCATGTGGGAGTTATAGATTGATTATATTGATTGTACAGAATTGATCATGTGGGAGTTATAGATTGATTATATTGATTGTATAGAATTGATCATGTGGGAGTTATAGATTGATTATATTGATTGTACAGAATTGATCATGTGGGAGTTATAGATTGATTATATAGATTGTATAGAATTGATCATGTGGGAGTTATAGATTGATTATATTGATTGTATAGAATTGATCATGGAGTTATAGATTGATTATATTGATTGTACAGAATTGATCATGGAGTTATAGATTGATTATATTGACTGTATAGAATTGATCATGTGGGAGTTATAGATTGATTATATTGATTGTATAGAATTGATCATGGAGTTATAGATTGATTATATTGATTGTACAGAATTGATCATGTGGGAGTTATAGATTGATTATATTGATTGTATAGAATTGATCATGTGGGAGTTATAGATTGATTATATTGATTGTACAGAATTGATCGCACAGATATTACAGAGAATAACGAACACAATAAGGTCGGCGCTAATCCCAAACATCAGAAGGTGAGACATGCGAAGCGTCTCTGGATGCCGATACACGAGATCCTAGAAGTGCTGATAAGAGAAGTTTCCGCGCTGAACACAGAAATACTGAATAATCGATAAATACCATCAACTGCGAAAAAATAAAATTCACCTAAAACAACAAATAATCTACGCAAGTCCCGCGGTGTTCAGATCAATGATTGACTGAATAGAATAGTCCCAAACGTCTCTGTATTCTATTCAGTTTATCCGCAATCATTGATCTGAACACCGCGGGACTTGCGTAGATTATTTGTTGTTTTATGTGAATTTTATTTTTTCGCAGTTGATGGTATTTATCGATTATTCAGTATTTCTGTGTTCAGCGCGGAAACTTCTCTTTTCAGATATTATCGATCGATCCTATAGATGGCGGAGAATTGATAGAATTATTATCGATCGATCCTATAGCTAGTACAGAATTGCTGGGATTATTATCGATCGATCCTATAGCTAGTACAGAATTGCTGGGATTATTATCGATCGATCCTATAGCTAGTACAGAATTGATGGGATTATTATCGATCGATCCTATAGCTAGTACAGAATTGATAGAATTATTATCGATCGATCCTATAGCTAGTACAGAATTGCTGGGATTATTATCGATCGATCCTATAGCTAGTACAGAATTGCTGGGATTATTATCGATCGATCCTATAGCTAGTACAGAATTGCTGGGATTATTATCGATCGATCCTATAGCTAGTACAGAATTGATGGGATTATTATCGATCGATCCTATAGCTAGTACAGAATTGCTGGAGTTATTATCGATCGATCGATCCTATAGCTAGTACAGAATTGATGGGATTATTATCGATCGATCCTATAGCTAGTACAGAATTGCTGGGATTATTATCGATCGATCCTATAGCTAGTACAGAATTGCTGGGATTATTATCGATCGATCCTATAGATGGTGGAAAATTGATGGGATTATTATCGATCAATCCTATAGCTAGTACAGAATTGCTGGGATTATTATCGATCGATCCTATAGATGGTGGAAAATTGATGGGATTATTATCGATCGATCGATCCTATAGCTAGTACAGAATTGATGGGATTATTATCGATCGATCGATCCTATAGCTAGTACAGAATTGATGGGATTATTATCGATCGATCGATCCTATAGCTAGTACAGAATTGATAGTCCGGATATTGAAGACGACTTTAGTAAGCTCTCCATTGTCCTCTCCTGGGAAGTCTCGAGTTTCTTTGAAGTTCAAGGTTGATGAATATCTTCAGTTTGTGATATTTTCTCATCAGAACTGGAAGGACCGGAATCGGCGTTCTCACAGCCTGCGCGGCGTCGGCGTCCATCAATCAGGGAAGTCAGTCGGTGACATGAGAAGATTTCTTTTCTCAGGTGACACTTTTTTGGACTTTTCTCAACCCAGAATATAAATCATCACATAAAACTTACAAATATCCGCCATCCTCACCCCTCCGCCGTCGCCAGTCCGCCGCACAGACCGCGCCGGGCCTCGTGACCATGCCGGGCCTCCTGACCGCGCCGGGCCTCCTGACCGCGCTGGGCCTCCTGACCATGCCAGGCCTCCTGACCACGCCGAGCCTCCTGACCGCGCCGGGCCTCCTGACCGCGCTGGGCCTCCTGACCATGCCAGGCCTCGTGACCACGCCGAGCCTCCTGACCGTGCTGGGCCTCCTGACCGCACCGAGCCTCCTGACCGCACCGAGCCTCCTGACCGCGCTGGGCCTCCTGACCGCACCGAGCCTCCTGACCGCACCGAGCCTCCTGACCGCGCCGGGCCTCCTGACCGCACCGAGCCTCCTGACCGCACCGAGCCTCCTGACCGCGCCGGGCCTCCTGACCGCGCTGGGCCTCCTGACCGCACCGAGCCTCCTGACCGCACCGAGCCTCCTGACCGCGCCGGGCCTCCTGACCGCGCTGGGCCTCCTGACCGCACCGAGCCTCCTGACCGCGCCGGGCCTCCTGACCGCACCGAGCCTCCTGACTGGGCTGAGAAGGAGATATCAGGGATCCGTGACGATTGGATGGCGAGGAGTGTATATAATCGTCGCCCCGCGGTGTCCTCGGCGTCATTAGAGGCGGATATCGGCATTGCTGTCATTTCACTGGAGATCGGCAGAGCTGGGGGCTGGGCATGCTGGGACTTGTAGTTCCTCAGGGTCCACCTCCATCCGGCTGCAGACAGATTTTAATAAAAACATTAATAAATACTTACCGGAACGCAGCCTGGATAGCGAGAGGCCCCCCCCCCCAATTCTGTACCATACCGGGCCATGTTAGGGGGTCTTCCCACATCCTGGCCCCCAAAAGGGATGTAGGGGTAGGGGGAGGGCGTTTTTGAAGGTGGAAGACCCCTTTAAAACAAAGGGGCCCCCCAGATATCCATTCTCCCCCAGTGGAATGAGTACATTAGCACCCCTTATTACTCACCCCCCCCAAAAGAAAATAAAAACAAATGAACACACGCCACGGAAAGACATAACAATTCCACCGACCAACATGAAGCTCAACTCCGCCCACTACAATCATCATGGTGAGTGACACCAATAGAACAAGGACTGGATGCATGGCTCCATCTAGGGGGGTGCTGGGGTGGGATAAAACCCCTTTAAGTTGTGCCCCCCCAAAGCCAATCCTAACCTGCCACTATGCTGCGCTAAGGAACTCTGTCCTCTGCCCCGCCATCAGTGACCCCTGTCCTCTGCCCTGCCAGCAGTGACCCCTGTCCTCTGCCCCGCCATCAGTGACCCCTGTCCTCTGCCCCTCCAGCAGTGACCCCTGTCCTCTGCCCCGCCATCAGTGACCCCTGTCCTCTGCCCCGCCATCAGTGACCCCTGTCCTCTGCCCCGCCATCAGTGACCCCTGTCCTCTGCCCCTCCAGCAGTGACCCCTGTCCTCTGCCCCGCCAGCAGTGACCCCTGTCCTCTGCCCCGCCAGCAGTGACCCCTGTCCTCTGCCCCGCCAACAGTGACCCCTGTCCTCTGCCCCGCCATCAGTGACCCCTGTCCTCTGCCCCGCCATCAGTGACCCCTGTCCTCTGCCCCGCCATCAGTGACCCCTGTCCTCTGCCCCGCCATCAGTGACCCCTGTCCTCTGCCCCGCCATCAGTGACCCCTGTCCTCTGCCCCTCCAGCAGTGACCCCTGTCCTCTGCCCCGCCAGCAGTGACCCCTGTCCTCTGCCCCGCCAGCAGTGACCCCTGTCCTCTGCCCCGCCAACAGTGACCCCTGTCCTCTGCCCCGCCATCAGTGACCCCTGTCCTCTGCCCCGCCATCAGTGACCCCTGTCCTCTGCCCCGCCATCAGTGACCCCTGTCCTCTGCCCCGCCATCAGTGACCCCTGTCCTCTGCCCCGCCATCAGTGACCCCTGTCCTCTGCCCCTCCAGCAGTGACCCCTGTCCTCTGCCCCTCCAGCAGTGACCCCTGTCCTCTGCCCCTCCAGCAGTGACCCCTGTCCTCTGCCCCTCCAGCAGTGACCCCTGTCCTCTGCCCCGCCAGCAGTGACCCCTGTCCTCTGCCCCGCCATCAGTGGCCCCTGTCCTCTGCCCCGCCATCAGTGACCCCTGTCCTCTGCCCCTCCAGCAGTGACCCCTGTCCTCTGCCCCTCCAGCAGTGACCCCTGTCCTCTGCCCCTCCAGCAGTGACCCCTGTCCTCTGCCCCGCCAGCAGTGACCCCTGTCCTCTGCCCCGCCATCAGTGGCCCCTGTCCTCTGCCCCGCCATCAGTGACCCCTGTCCTCTGCCCCTCCAGCAGTGACCCCTGTCCTCTGCCCCGCCAGCAGTGACCCCTGTCCTCTGCCCCTCCAGCAGTGACCCCTGTCCTCTACCCTGCCAACAGTGACCCCTGTCCTCTGCCCCGCCAGCAGTGACCCCTGTCCTCTGCCCCGCCATCAGTGGCCCCTGTCCTCTGCCCCGCCAGCAGTGACCCCTGTCCTCTGCCCCACCAGCAGTGACCCCTGTCCTCTGCCCCGCCAGCAGTGACCCCTGTCCTCTGCCCCACCAGCAGTGACCCCTGTCCTCTGCCCCGCCAGCAGTGACCCCTGTCCTCTGCCCCTCCAGCAGTGACCCCTGTCCTCTACCCTGCCAACAGTGACCCCTGTCCTCTGCCCCGCCAGCAGTGACCCCTGTCCTCTGCCCCGCCATCAGTGGCCCCTGTCCTCTGCCCCGCCAGCAGTGACCCCTGTCCTCTGCCCCACCAGCAGTGACCCCTGTCCTCTGCCCCACCAGCAGTGGCCCCTGTCCTCTGCCACGCTAGCAGTGACCCCTGTCCTCTGCCCCACCAGCAGTGGCCCCTGTCCTCTGCCCCCCCAGCAGTGACCCCTGTCCTCTGCCCCGCCAGCAGTGACCCCTGTCCTCTGCCCCCCCAGCAGTGGCCCCTGTCCTCTCCCCCTCTGACCTCCAATCCTCTGCCCCCTGACATTTTTTGCTGCACCCCACATGGGACAGGCTAGATCTAGATTCCTAGAAGCACTGCAGGTTGTAGCTCTTCATGTTCCCATCGGTTGGATTGTTCCATATTGATGGGGGAGGGGTTCCGGGCAGATTGCTCCATACACGCTCCATGAAGGGTGCAGAGCACACATGTTTATGGTGTAGATGGCAGAGCTGGTCTATAATTTATGGCTCTGATCTCCCGGGAACTTCCCGTCTGCAGGAATAATCCGGCCTGGAATGTTGCGGTTTTATTAGAACACAAAGTTTTCCTTCAATTTGATTTTATTGAGATATTTCTGGTCATCTGTCAGCGCAGACCCCCTCCCCCACAATCCGAAATGTTTTCCTTTCATTGTCTGACCATAGAAGAGTGACATCTGGGGGCTGCTGGTGACAACATCCCCCACCGAGGCCCCGAAATCCCCCTCATGCAGGTTGTTAGCACCTGCACTGCAGACTCTTTGTACAATGATGACAGCTGAGGAGGGAGGGGGTGCAGCCAATCACCTTTCAGCCACCTTCTGTCAGCACTGGCTTCTGATTGGTTGTAATGCGTTGAATCAATTTTCTCCTTTTTTTGCATTTTAGAGGAGTCGGAGCATCTTCCCTCCTAAAACAATTCAAAAACTATCTTGACAAAAATTCCAGGGCCATCAGTGCTATGAGGAACCAAAACCCATGGGGAACCAAAAACCATGGGGAACCAAAACCCATGGGGAACCAAAACCCATGGGGAACCAAAAACTATGGGGAACCAAAACCCATGGGGAACCAAAAACCATGGGGAACCAAAACCCATGGGGAACCAAAACCCATGGGGAACCAAAAACTATGGGGAACCAAAACCCATGGGGAACCAAAAACCATGGGGAACCAAAACCCATGGGGAACCAAAACCCATGGGGAACCAAAAACTATGGGGAACCAAAACCCATGGAGAACCAAAATCCATGGGGAATCAAAACCCATGGGGAGCCAAAAACCATGGGGAACCAAAATCCATGGAGAACCAAAACCCATGGGGAACCAAAATCCATGGAGAACCAAAACCCATGGAGTACCAAAAACCATGGAGAACCAGAACCCATGGAGAACCAAAATCCATGGAAAACCAAAACCCACGGGGGAACCGAAACTATGGGGAACCAAAAACCATGGGGAACCAAAAACCATGGAGAACCAAAAACCATGGGGGACATAAAAACCATGGAGAACCAAAACCCATGGAGAACCAAAACCCATGGAGAACCAAAAACCATGGAGAACCAAAAACCATGGAGAACCAAAACCCATGGAGAACCAAAAACCATGGGGAACCAAAACCCATGGGGAAACCAAAAACCATGGGAAACCAAAACCCATGGAGAACCAAAATCCATGGAGAACCAAAACCCATGGAGAACCAAAAACCATAGAGAAACAAAAACCATGGAGAACCAAAAACCATGGAGAACCAAAACCCATGGGGAACCAAAATCCATGGAGAACCAGAACCCATGGAGAGCCAAAATCCAGGGGAAACCAAAACCCACGGTGAACCAAAACTATGATGAAGCAAAAACCATGGGGGACAAAAAAACCATGGAGAACCAAAAACCATGGGGGACAAAAAAACCATGGAGAACAAAATCCATAGGGAACCAAAAGCTATGGGGAACCAAAAACCATGGGGAACCAAAAACCATGGTGAACCAAAATCCATGGAGAACCAAAAACCATGGAGAACCAAAACTCATGGGGAACCAAAAACCATGGAGAAAAAAAAAACTATGAAGAACGAAAAACCATAGAGACCCAAAACCCATGGAGAACAAAAAACCATGGAGAACAAAAAACTATGGAGACGAAAAACCATGGGGAACAAAAAACTATGGAGAGGCAAAAACCATGGCACACCAAAAAACATGGAGAACCAAAAACTATGGGAAACCAAAAACACGAAAGGCCAAAAACTATGGGAAACCAAAAACATGGAGAGCCAAAAACTATGGGGAACCAAAAATCTATGGGGAGCAAAAAATCTATGGTTAACCAAAAACCATGGGGAATCAAAAACCATGGAGAACCAAAACCCATGGAGAACCAAAACCCATGGAGAACCAAAACCCATGGAGAACCAAAAAAACATGGGGAACCAAAAACCATGGAGAACCAAAAACATTGGGGAACCAAAAACTATGGAGAGGCAAAAACCATGGAGCACCAAAAAACATGGAGAACCAAAAACTATGGGAAACCAAAAACATGGAGAACCAAAAACTATGGGAAACCAAAAACCACATAGAACTAAAAACCATGGATAACAGAAAACTATGGAGAACCAAAAACTATGGAAAAGAGAAAACTATGGAGAACCAAAAACAAAGGAGTACCAGAAAACATGGAGAACTAATAACCATGGAGAACCAAAAACCACGGGGAACCAATAACCATGGAGAACCAATAACCATGGAGAACCAATAACCACGGGGAACCAATAACCAAGGAGAACCAATAACCATGGAGAACCAATAACCACGGGGAACCAATAACCATGGAGAACCAATAACCATGGAGAACCAATAACCAAGGAGAACCAATAACCAAGGAGAACCAATAACCACGGGGAACCAAAGGAAGAAAAAGGAGTCATTTTTCCGGAGAGGAATGACACGGGGCTGGAAAGTAAACATGGAGGAAAAGACACGCCTCTCCATTCTGATTGGCCGTAAGGTGAATCCTGCCTGTATCATTGGTAGTAATCATCTGATGACAGGAAATGACGGTGAGCCGCCGGTGTGGATAGGAAAGGACCGTTTCCTGCCTTCCATGGGGGGATGGGGGGGATTTACTGCAGGGAAGCGGCTCCACAGCTGAGTACATGAGAGGAAGCTTCACTTTGCCAAGAATACCCAATCACAGGCAGGGAAATAAAAAAGCAGCACTTTGCTCTCACATGATTGGTTGCTGGAGGTCAGCAAAGCTCCGCCTCAGGTACTAAGTTCTGGAACAACTGCCCTATCAGAGTGCTCCGCCTATTTGCCCTTAGTAAGCCCCGCCCACATGTCTCCTATGTCTTCCTGTATGACATGGCGGCACGGGGGGGGGCGCTGCGCTGGGTGGGAGAAGTAATCTGGGGTGTCAGCCGGGGGCCACCGACCACATGGCTTCAATGGAAGACGCTTTTCTGAATGTGTACAGCTTGTTCCACTGTCTGGGGCCCCGGTGCCACAACCACTTCCCCTTCAGACACCAGTAGCTGGAGTCTCAGATGGTCGATGACGCTTTCGGGAGGGCGGAGCCGCAGTTCTGCGTTTTCCTTCAAACGCTTCGCACAGCGAGAGATGAAATGTTTCCTGAACTTCTGCCGTCCAGATGACACCAAACATCTCCTCTCCCCTCCGGCCCGTCCGTGGGGGTCCGCAAATCCCACAACCCCCCACGCTGGATCACATGGCGGAATCTCTCGGTGTCACCAATCTGCTCCGACTGTGACAGTGACACCCAAACCATGGGAACGCCGCGGTCCAGAGAAGGTTCTGGAAAGAAGAAGGGAGGACGGGGAGGGTCGATGGAAACCTGAACTGGAGGACGTTCGCTGTACTCCGCATCATAAACAATTGTGCTGCTGATCTCCTGCAGCCTCTTCACAGACCCTTCCCGTCTCCATACACCCCAGTGATGCTGATCTCCTGCGGCCTCTTCGCAGCCACTTCCCGTCTCCATACACCTCAGTGCTGCTGTTCTCCTGCAGACTCTTCGCAGCCACTTCCCGCCTCCATACACCCCAGTGATACTGATCTCCTGTGGCCTCTTCGCAGCCACTTCCCATCTCCATACACCTCAGTGCTGCTGATCTCCTGTGGCCTCTTCGCAGACCCTTCCCGTCCCCATACACCCCAGTCCTGCTGATCTCTTGCATCCTCTTCACTGCCACTTCCCATCTCCATACACCCCAGTGATGGCCCCATGGCATTCCTTAGGACAGTGGTGGGCAACCTTTTTTTTCAACTGAGCCAAATCTCGCCAAAACCACAATTGAAATTTATTTTGAGAGCCACATTTTTAAAACTGAAAATACATAGGATGGTACACTGTTTTTAGTTTCAATAAGTTTTTATAGTAATTCATCCCCCCTATAGTAATTCATCCCCCATATAGTAATTCATCCCCCATATAGTAATTCATCCCCCAATATAGCAATTCATCCCCCATAGTAATTCATCCCCCCTATAGTAATTGATCCCCCATAGTAATTCATCCCCCATATAGTAATTCATCCCCCATAGTAATTCATCCCCCATATAGTAATTCATCCCCCATATAGTAATTCATCCCCCATAGTAATTCATCCCCCATATAGTAATTCATCCCCCATATAGTAATTCATCCCCCATATAGTAATTCTTCCCCCATAGTAATTCATCCCCCATAGTAATTCATCCCCCATATAGTAATTCATCCCCCCCATATAGTAATTCATCCCCCATATAGTAATTCATCCCCCATATAGTAATTCATCCCCCATAGTAATTCATCCCCCATATAGTAATTGATCCCCCATAGAGTAATTCATCCCCCCCCTATAGTAATTCATCCCCCATATAGTAATTGATCCCCCATAGTAATTAATCCCCCATATAGTAATTCATCCCCCATAGTAATTCATCCCCCCTATAGTAATTCATCCCCCATAGTAATTCATCCCCCATATAGTAATTCATCCCCCATAGTAATTCATCCCCCATATAGTAATTCATCCCCCATAGTAATTCATCCCCCATATAGTAATTCATCCCCCCTATAGTAATTCATCCCCCATAGTAATTCATCCCCCATATAGTAATTCATGCCCCATATAGTAATTCATCCCCCATATTAATTCATCCCCCATAGTAATTCATCCCCCATATAGTAATTCATCCCCCATAGTAATTCATCCCCCATAGTAATACATCCCCCATAGTAATTCATCCCCCATAGTAATTCATCCCCCATATAGTAATTCATCCCCCATAGTAATTCATCCCCCATAGTAATTCATCCCCCATATAGTAATTCATCCCCCCTATAGTAATTCATCCCCCATATTAATTCACCCCATATAGTAATTCACCCCCCATAGTAATTCATCCCCCATATAGTAATTCATCCCCCATAGTAATTCATCCCCCATATAGTAATTCATCCCCCATATAGTAATTCATCCCCCATAGTAATTCATCCCCCATATAGTAATTCATCCCCCATATAGTAATTCATCCCCCATAGTAATTAATCCCCCATATAGTAATTCATCCCCCATATAGTAATTAATCCCCCATAGTAATTCATCCCTTATATAGTAATTCATCCCCCATATAGTAATTTATCCCCCATATAGTAATTCATCCCCCATAGTAATTCATCCCCCATAGTAATTCATCCCCCATAGTGATTCATCCCCCATATAGTAATTCATCCCCCATATAGTAATTAATCCCCCATAGTAATTCATCCCCCATATAGTAATTCATCCCCCATATAGTAATTCATCCCCCATATAGTAATTCATCCCCCCTATAGTAATTCATCCCCCATATAGTAATTCATCCCCCATATAGTAATTCATCCCCCATAGTAATTCATCCCCCATATAGTAATTCATCCCCCATATAGTAATTCATCCCCCCTATAGTAATTAATCCCCCCTATAGTAATTCATCCCCCATAGTAATTCATCCCTTATATAGTAATTCATCCCCCATATAGTAATTCATCCCCCCTATAGTAATTCATCCCCCATATAGTAATTCATCCCCCATATAGTAATTCATCCCCCCTATAGTAATTCATCCCCCATATAGTAATTCATCCCTTATATAGTAATTCATCCCCCATATAGTAATTCATCCCCCATAGTAATTCATCCCCCATATAGTAATTCATCCCCCATATAGTAATTCATCCCCCATAGTAATTCATCCCCCATATAGTAATTCATCCCCCATAGTAATTCATCCCCCATATAGTAATTCATCCCCCATATAGTAATTCATCCCCCATAGTAATTCATCCCCCATATAGTAATTCATCCCCCATAGTAATTCATCTCCCATATAGTAATTCATCCCCCATAGTAATTCATCCCCCATATAGTAATTCATCCCCCATAGTAATTCATCCCCCATATAGTAATTCATCCCCCATAGTAATTCATCCCCCATATAGTAATTCATCCCCCATAGTAATTCATCCCCCATAGTAATTCATCCCCCATATAGTAATTCATCCCCCATAGTAATTCATCCCCCATATAGTAATTCATCCCCCATAGTAATTCATCCCCCATATAGTAATTCATCCCCCCTATAGTAATTCATCCCCCATAGTAATTCATCCCCCATAGTACTATTCCCCCCCAGGTAGTAAGCCAAGTCCCCCCTGTGTCAATTCACTTACCTTTGCTCCGCGCGTTCCTCTCGCCGTGTTCCCGCGCCGTTCCGGTCTTCAGGGCGGACTGTGAGAGGAGCCTAGCTCCTCTCACGTTCGTCACGCTGCCCCGCCTACACACATCCTGACAGCCAATCACTGGCTATCAGGATGTGAGTGGCAGCGAGACTGGCCAATCATTGCATTTGAGCACGCTGCCCTGGCTGTTTTTTTTGTATCACGCTCCTCGGGCCGGATTAAAAGGTCCGCCGGGCCGTAGTTTGCCCATTGCTGGGCTAGTTGCAGAGTCCTGACTTTTGGGGCGGCCGCCCGAGAGGAGGGGGGGGAGCGGGCGCCCAGCACACAGAAGAGCCGCATTAAAGTGTGTAAAGAGCCGCATGTGGCTCGCGAGCCGCGGCTTGCCGACCACTGCCTTAGGACAATCTCTGATGGTGACACCAGAGGTCCATGTCATGTGTGCTGAAAGGGCTGCCTCTGGTCTCCACTGGAAGCCCGTGTGACAGGGTGACAACTCAGGCAAGCAATTAGGAGACAGGGACACAGCGTTGTCACCCTGTAACAGGAAGTGCCTGAAGAAGGACCTCCATGGCGGGATCACCGGGGAGTATTATGATGAAAGCTGCAGATTTATAAGGAGTGGTAATGGTACATATTACAGATAAGAGGCTTCAGTGATCGCTATTCACAATTCATGGCCGCCAACGCAACCCGACTGCAAAATCTCCAGAGAAATATCGGGTTCAATACCGAGGAATATCAGAATCATATCAGAATAATATCGGAATAATATCGGAATAATATCAGAATAATATCGGGATCATATCGGGATCATATCGGGATAATATCGGAATAATATCGGGATAATATCAGAATAATATCGGGATCATATCGGGATCATATCAAGATAATATCGGGGTATTTTCTGGATCATATCGGAATAATATCGGGATAATATTGGAATAATATCGGGATCTTATCGGAATAATATTGGAAACATATCGGAATAATATCAGAATAATATCAGGATGATATCTGAATAATATCGGGATCATACCGGAATCATATCGGGATCATACCGGAATCATATCGGGATCATACCGGAATCATATCGGGATCATATCGGAATAATATCAGGATAATATCGGGATCATATCGGAATAATATCAGGATAATATCGGGATCATATCGGAATAATATCGGGATCATATTGGAATAATATTGGAATAATATCGGGATCATATCGGAATCATGTTGGGATCATATCGGGATAATATCGGGATCATATCAGAATAATATCGGGATCATATCGGAATCATGTCGGGATCATATCGGGATAATATCGGGATCATATCAGAATATTATCGGGATCATATTGGAATAATATCGGGATCATATCGGAATCATGTCGGGATCATATCGGGATAATATCGGGATCATATCAGAATATTATCGGGATCATATTGGAATAATATCGGGATCATATCGGAATATTATCGGGATCATATTGGAATAATATCGGGATCATATCGGGATAATATCGGGATCATATCAGAATATTATCGGGATCATATTGGAATAATATCGGGATCATATTGGAATAATATCGGGATCATATCGGAATAATATATAAATGTTGGAATATTATTGGATAGATATCGGAATAATCTGGGATTCTTGTTTGGTGTTGGTCTGGGATCGGTAGCGATGCGATTTTGTGGAGTTGTCAGAAGTCGCCGTGGCGATCTTTGTTCTGTCAGAGTTCCTCTTCCGTGATTCCATTGGTAAGGACAATATTTGGAGACGTTTCTGAGGCTCGCCATCAGATATTTCTGGAACATTTACAGCCGCCGACAGCTCCGCCCAGAGTACTTTCATTCTGGATGGAGTAATGGGGTGTTGTCACCCCGGTCAGTGTCCCATTGGGGAGATTTCCCTTCACTTCCTGCCTCCTGGGAGGAATCCCTGAGGGTCACCAGAACTCTCCATGACTGATTATCAGCCGCCATCCCTCTTCTTCCTGGACCTCGGAGCTGATCCTCCCTTCCCCCCTCTCTGCTCCCATGGTCACCTCACTGCTGTGGCCCCCAGTCTCGTTCCTGGTCCTCTCTTTCCCCTTGGTCACCCCACTGCTGTGGCTCCCAGTCTTGTTCCTGGTCTTCTCTGCCCCAATGGTCAACCCACTGCTGTGGTCCCCAGTCTCGTTCCTGGTCCTCTCTGTCCCCATGGCCACCCCACTCCTGTGGCCCCCAGTCTCGTTCTTGGTCCTCTCTGCCCTCATGGTCACCCCACTGCTGTGGCCCCCAGTCTATTCCTGGTCCTCTCTGCCCCCTATGGTCATCCCACTGCTGTGGTCCCCCATCCTCATCCTGCACCCCTCCCCCATCCTCAATCCTGGACCTCCTGTTCCCCTGTGATATTGGTCCTGGATTTCTGCCCTCTCCCATGGTCCCCTCTCTTGGTTGCCCCATCACGTCTTGTTCCTGGACTTGCGATCTTCAGATAGTTCTTCTGAAGTTTGGTGGCCCCCAATATCTAGTTCATGGACCTCTGTGGCCCCCAAAATCTTAGTCTTGGACGTCTGTGGCCCCCAATATCTAGTTCCTGGACCTCTGTGGCCCCCAATATCTTGTTCCTGGACCTCTGTGGCCCCCAATATCTTGTACCTGGACCTCTCTGGCCCCCAATATCTTGTTCCTGGACCTCCCTGGCCCCCAATATCTTGTTCCTGGACCCCTCTGGCCCCCAATATCTTGTTCCTGGACCTCTGTGGCCCCCAGATTCTGACTCTTTGTGTGAAGACACGTGGAGTTCGGCTTTATTATCTGGAATTCTCAGCATTTCTGACCACAAATTTCACCGAAAGTCTGGAACTGAATGAAAGGCGGGTCAGGTCAGGGCTGAGATGAGTGAGACCACCCAATCCCGAGCCCCCCAACACCATACCCCTACATTCCAAGCCCTGGGCCCCCCATACAACCCTGCCCACCCCTCCAGACATGAGGCGGAGCTTATAAAATGTTATCGAACTGTAAAGAATAACTAAAGTCAAGAAGACAAATGTCACATATTGCTGATTAGGTGTGACAGGGGGGCGGAGCCAGATCATGACATCATCCATTATCACAAAGATGTCATAGGTTATCAGATGTCAGGATGTGACGTCATAAGTTATCAGATGTCGGGATGTGAGGTCATAGGTTATCAGATGTCAGGATGTGACGTCATAGGTTATCAGATGTAAGAATGTGAGGTCATAGGTTATCAGATGTCAGGATGTGTCATCATAGGTTATAAGATGTCGGGATGTGACGTCATAGTTTATCAGATGTCGGGATGTGACGTCATAGTTTATCAGATGTCGGGATGTGACGTCATAGGTTATCAGATGTCGGGATGTGACGTCATAGTTTATCAGATGTCGGGATGTGACGTCATAGGTTATCAGATGTCGGGATGTGACATCATAGTTTATCAGATGTCGGGATGTGACGTCATAGTTTATCAGATGTCGGGATGTGACGTCATAGGTTATCAGATGTCGGGATGTGACGTCATAGTTTATCAGATGTCGGGATGTGACGTCATAAGTTATCAGATGTCGGGATGTGACGTCATAGTTTATCAGATGTCGGGATGTGACGTCATAGTTTATCAGATGTCGGGATGTGACGTCATAGGTTATCAGATGTCGGGATGTGACATCATAGTTTATCAGATGTCGGGATGTGACGTCATAGTTTATCAGATGTCGGGATGTGACGTCATAGTTTATCAGATGTCGGGATGTGACGTCATAGTTTATCAGATGTCGGGATGTGACGTCATAAGTTATCAGATGTCGGGATGTGACGTCATAGTTTATCAGATGTCGGGATGTGACGTCATAAGTTATCAGATGTCGGGATGTGACGTCATAGGTTATCAGATGTCGGGATGTGAATCTCTGACTCAGAAACAAGAAAGGATCAGCGATCTGTAACTGGCACACCGCATCTTCCAGATCACATCGATCTTCCTTTCCAGCGGCACGGTGGCCCATGGTGGCACGTAGTTGGTGTATTGATCTGCCTGTGATTGGCCTCATTGATTGTGGTGATTGACAGCCAATATTCTGGGTCACCCTGCCATACATGAACCCGGAATGTTCTATGGAGGATTGTGGGCGGAGTCCCCGTAGGTGACACCTGGCGTCTCGCATTCAGCTGTGTGATGGCGCGTTGCGTCTCGTACACAGAAATTTCCCGTTCAGCCCCAGAAAATGAACTTGTCGTCTGGCAGAATGCGAAGTGAGCACAAATCCTCCCAAAGCCATAATTATCGGCGGAGCGCTGTCAGGACATCGAATTATTGGGAGAAGGCGGGGGATTTCCAGCGAAGTCTCAGCCCACCTGTCAGATAAAGACAGAAAAATGACCGATCGTGTCTCATCTCCCAACGAGGGGGATTAACCCTTCGGGGGTCAGAGAGTCAGACTCCAGTGCGGGACGCAGCGCGGCGGACAGAACCGCGCGGCCACCCAGCCAGGTCAGGAGGTCCTTCTGATGTCACATCCTGTCGTATCTAACATTCTGGGGGGCTTCGGGGGGCCATGCTGGGGCTGCGGGGGGCTGTTGGGGGCTGCGGGGGCCATGCTGGGGCTGCGGGGAGCCATTGTAGGTCTGTGGGGGGCTTCGGGGGCCATGCTGGGGCTGCAGGGGGCCATGCTGGGGCTGCGGGGGGCTGTTTGGGGCCATGCTGTGGCTGCGGGGAGCCATTGTAGGTCTGTGGGGGGCTTCGGGGGCCATGCTGGGGCTGCAGGGGGCCATGCTGGGGCTGCGGGGGGCTGTTTGGGGCCATGCTGTGGCTGCGGGGAGCCATTGTAGGTCTGTGGGGGGCTGCAGGGGGCCATGCTGGGGCTGTGGGGGGCTGTGGGGGCCATGCTGGGCTAGGTGGGGGCTCCTCGGACTGAGGGTCATCGCCGTCCGCACAGAGAACGGGCCGACGGTGGGAAAGCACATTTGTATATATTGTATATTGTTTCCCTATAGGTGGGAACGAGTTCAGCGTCAGAGATCGCCGATTCGAGGGGCTTCCACCAACAACACCTCTGTGTGACCGGAGGGGGATAATCAGAGAATTCATCACCTAGTATATATATATATACTGCAGTCACTCAGTCCGTCCAGCTCAGCCGAGGTGGAGACAGTTTTAAAATGAAGTTTTTTCATGTTTATTCTATTCATTTATTTATTGTTTGCACACGGCAGGATGATCTGAGGAATATATATATATACAGTCTAGGAAAATAGTTACAATGTATATCAATAAACTAGATATATACTGTGTACATGTATGACATAGAGAACAGATACGGTATATACTGTGTACATGTATGACATAGAGAACAGATACGGTATATACTGTGTACATGTATGACATAGAGAACAGATATGGTATATACTGTGTACATGTATGACATAGAGAATATATACGGTATATACTGTGTACATGTATGACATAGAGAACAGATACGGTATATACTGTGTACATGTATGACATAGAGAATATATACGGTATATACTGTGTACATGTATGACATAGAGAACAGATACGGTATATACTGTGTACATGTATGACATAGAGAATATATACGGTATATACTGTGTACATGTATGACATAGAGAATATATACGGTATATACTGTGTACATGTATGACATAGAGAATAGATACGGTATATACTGTGTACATGTATGACATAGAGAATATATACGGTATATACTGTGTACATGTATGACATAGAGAACAGATACGGTATATACTGTGTACATGTATGACATAGAGAACAGATATGGTATATACTGTGTACATGTATGACATAGAGAACGTATACGGTATATACTGTGTACATGTATGACATAGAGAACAGATATGGTATATACTGTGTACATGTATGACATAGAGAATAGATACGGTATATACTGTGTACATGTATGACATAGAGAACAGATATGGTATATACTGTGTACATGTATGACATAGAGAACAGATACGGTATATACTGTGTACATGTATGACATAGAGAATATATACGGTATATACTGTGTACATGTATGACATAGAGAATATATACGGTATATACTGTGTACATGTATGACATATAGAATATATACGGTATATACTGTGTACATGTATGACATAGAGAATATATACGGTATATACTGTGTACATGTATGACATAGAGAATATATACGGTATATACTGTGTACATGTATGACATAGAGAACAGATACGGTATATACTGTGTACATGTATGACATAGAGAATAGATACGGTATATACTGTGTACATGTATGACATAGAGAATAGATACGGTATATACTGTGTACATGTATGACATAGAGAACAGATACGGTATATACTGTGTACATGTATGACATAGAGAACAGATACGGTATATACTGTGTACATGTATGACATAGAGAACGTATACGGTATATACTGTGTACATGTATGACATAGAGAACAGATATGGTATATACTGTGTACATGTATGACATAGAGAACAGATACGGTATATACTGTGTACATGTATGACATAGAGAATAGATACGGTATATACTGTGTACATGTATGACATAGAGAACATATACGGTATATACTGTGTACATGTATGACATAGAGAACAGATACGGTATATACTGTGTACATGTATGACATAGAGAACAGATATGGTATATACTGTGTACATGTATGACATAGAGAACAGATACGGTATATACTGTGTACATGTATGACATAGAGAATATATACGGTATATACTGTGTACATGTATGACATAGAGAATATATACGGTATATACTGTGTACATGTATGACATAGAGAATATATACGGTATATACTGTGTACATGTATGACATAGAGAATATATACGGTATATACTGTGTACATGTATGACATAGAGAATATATACGGTATATACTGTGTACATGTATGACATAGAGAACAGATACGGTATATACTGTGTACATGTATGACATAGAGAACAGATACGGTATATACTGTGTACATGTATGACAGAGAATATATACGGTATATACTGTGTACATGTATGACATAGAGAACAGATACGGTATATACTGTGTACATGTATGACAGAGAATATATACGGTATATACTGTGTACATGTATGACATAGAGAATATATACGGTATATACTGTGTACATGTATGACATAGAGAATATATACGGTATATACTGTGTACATGTATGACATAGAGAACAGATACGGTATATACTGTGTACATGTATGACATAGAGAATATATACGGTATATACTGTGTACATGTATGACATAGAGAACAGATACGGTATATACTGTGTACATGTATGACATAGAGAACAGATACGGTATATACTGTGTACATGTATGACATAGAGAACAGATACGGTATATACTGTGTACATGTATGACATAGAGAACAGATACGGTATATACTGTGTACATGTATGACATAGAGAACAGATACGGTATATACTGTGTACATGTATGACATAGAGAATATATACGGTATATATCTGTAGATCGGGATGGAAGTATTTTTCCTCCAGTTGGAGAGATCAGAACACAAAGAGATTATTTCTCTAAATGTAACTTTCCAATCCAGGAAGTTCTTTCAGTTTTTATTCCTCTATGAATCGGTTTTATTTTTCTCTCACACATTTATGTATTTTATGTAAAGATAATCCGGTAATTCAATGGAGTAACATGAACAATCACAGGGACTCTGGGGGCGTCCAGAATGCCCCCCCGGGGTGATGGAAGTAGTAGCGGGGTGTTGTTCCTGGGTATACCGGACCCCCTGACTCCACAAATGGCGCCAATTTCTCCCTATCAGCTCCAGGTTCTGAGATATAGTATAAATGGCGCCCACCGCTCTGCGCCCGACTCCCATCCTGACAGCTCCAGTGTTAGTAAATCTCCTCCTTGGAGTGCGTCCAGCCGCTGCCAATATTTATGAGGTGCCGAGTCATTAACAGGAGGGGGCGCAGGGTCATCCCCCCCAGTTTTTACGTCTGTAAGATATTGGGGGGTTTTCTCTGGGTGGGTTACCTTTTTTAATGTTGCAAATATCTCAGACAGTCAATGAAATGATTGGAAGGGATAGAAATGTGAACGAAAAAAGAAAAACATTTTACATTTTAAATAATAATAATTAATATTATTATAACAATAATATAAATTTATATATATATATAGAAATTAAACTATGTTTAAATATATATATTTGAATATATTCCAGTCCATATTATAATACTGTAATATCATATGCTGCATAAAATATAATTATATATTATAATTATAAAGAAAATGACATATATAGTTCCATAGTTAGTCTGACTGAAAAAAGACAAAAGTCCATCCAGTTCAACCATAGAAAAAAAAAAAGTTATAATCCTCCCCCCACAGATGATTTTATATATATATATACCTGTATATAATTCTATTTTTATCATATATAATTGTATGTTATCATCTATTATATACAATATTATATGCAGTAATATATTAACATATATATATATTTAAACATACTTTCATTTATATTATATTTCATTTCTATATAATAAATATAATATGTATCTCTATTTGTGACTTCAGAAAGGCAGACTGAGCGTCATCAAAATGTCGACAATAATAAAGCTGCTGCTGTGACTGTTCTCCGCGACGTCCTGTATACCGGCCCTGGATGTATACTGTATATATATATATATAATCATTAGAAGAGCCGCTCTCCTTCTGGTGATTCTTCCTCTCGGTAGATCACGGATTCCGGCAGATTTAGCTCTCATGTCACCCCGACGTCCTCCCCAACCTCTAAGTGCTGGGAGCTGTCGGACAGTTGCAGAAATCCAACTGAATCAGACATGAAATCTGACAGCAGAACCATCTAAGGTGTCCTTTTATGACACAGAGAATAGAAGCGATTCAACAGATCTCAGCTATTCTCTGGTCATTCTCAGTTTATGACACCCAGGAGATCATGTTCAGACCTTCTCTGGAGATCTGTGTTCTCCCTCCAGATTCCAGAGCCCAGAGCTGGAGAATCAGAGGGACCGAAAACTAAACAGAGATAATTTACCTCTGTTTTGTAAACTGATCTTTTACTGTCATCTCGCGAGATTATAGTAAAATCAGCCGTTTTCCAGCGTTTGTAGACCGTTCTCCAGCGTTTGTAGACCGTTCTCCAGCGTTTGTAGACCGTTCTCCCTTCGTTCGGAGAACTGCTTCATAAACTGCATTCACAGGAGAACTGAGCAGCGATCTATTACCGCTGGTCCATAAAAGGACACCTATATGTGTAATATGGGGCATCTCTGTGTATTGTAGACATTTGCAGCATTTCTCTGTTGATTGTGGAGAACGTTCGGAACTATTTTTTGATTTTTAGATTTCTGCATCGTAGTTTTAATAAACGTTTATTGAGTAATACACTATGAGCACCTTTGTTTTTTACACCCGGCAATGAGCCTCCATACCTCAGGCCCAGCATTTCAGGCTTCTGTGTGCGGATCTGAGGAGCTGTGTGATCTGACCAGACCGGTACCCCCATACCAGTGAGGAGCCATCAGTGTATCTCCATACAGGACCCGGCTACACATGATCTTTACATGCGCTTCTGGTTAGTGGGCAATCTATCTATTCCTTTCGTATTGGGATA
>NW_028320500.1:0-70000 GCF_062004578.1 Staurois parvus | reverse complement strand
AGACAGGTATTATAGGGGGAGCCATGTCCGAGCTCCAGGATGGGTATTATAGGTGGAGCCATGTCCAAGCTCTGAGACAGGTATTATAGGAGGGTATCCCCCTGGGGTCTACCCAAATGATGTAGTTAACAGTGAGTAGTGGGTTTCTGTGGGTGATGGAGCTCAGGAGGAGCGGTGGGTGACCCCCAGGACCTGTGCAGGATGACAACACTTAGGGTGAGCAGGAAGTGTTCCTCGGGGTCTCTATGGGATATGAGCTTGGAGAATGCAGTGGGTGACCCCTAGACCCTGTGCAGGTGGCAGTGTATGGGCGAGCAGTGGGTGTCCCCAGTGGTGTCTGTAAGTGATGAGGTCCAGGGTTAGCAGTGAGTATCTCCCAGGGTCTCTACAAGTGGCAGTGTTTAGGGTGGGTTTCCCCTTGGGTCTCTGTAGATGATTGCATTCAGGGTCAGTGATAGATATCCCCTTGAACCTCTGTGAGTGATTGAGCTCAGGATGATCAGTGGGTGTCCCTTGGGTTCCCTGTGGATGATGGAGCTTGGACTGGTGATGGGTGTCTCCTGTGGTCTCTGCAGATGATGAATCTCATGGTGAGTGGTGGAAATCCCCCAGGGTTTCTGCAGGTAGAGTGCTTAGGGTAAGTGGTGGGTGTCTCCTGTGGTCTCCACTGATGATGAAGCTCAGAGTGAGTGGTGGCTGTTCCCCAAGGGTCTCTGTGGCAGATGAATCTCAGGAGGAGCAGTTGATGTCCTCCAGGGTCTCTTTGGGTTACTGAGTTTTGAGTAAGCAGATGGTGTCCACCCAAAACTTCTTGTGGGTGACGGAGCTCAGGGTGAATGGTGAGTGTCCCTCAGAGTTTCTGCAGGTAGTAGTGCCTAGGGTACGTTGTGGGTGCTCCCTGGGGTCTGGGTTGGTGATGGAGCTCAGGGTGAATGGTGGGTGTCCCTCAGAGTTTCTGCAGGTATTATTATCTAGGGTAAGTCGTGCGTGCTCCCTGGGGTCTGGGTGGGTACTGGAGCTGAGGGTGAATAGTGGGTGTCCCTCACAATTTCTGCAGGAAGTAGCACCTAGGGTAAGTGGTGGGTGCTCCCTGGGGTCTGGGTGGGTGCTGGAGCTCAGGGTGAATGGTGGGTGTCCCTCAAGATTTTGTGAAGGTAGTAGTGCCTAGGGTAAGTGGTG
The DNA here is from genome assembly GCF_062004578.1 of Staurois parvus. Lineage (NCBI taxonomy): Eukaryota > Metazoa > Chordata > Amphibia > Anura > Ranidae > Staurois > Staurois parvus. The sequence goes on along the minus strand of NW_028320500.1, from coordinate 68,821 downwards.
GGTGCTCCCCGGGGGGCTGGGTTGGTGATGGAGCTCAGGGTGAATGGTGGGTGTCCCTCACAATTTCTGTAGGTATTAGTTTCTAAGGTAAGTGGTGGGTGCTCCCCGGGGTCTGGGTGGGTGTTAGAGCACAGGGTGAATGGTGGGTGTCCCTCAGAGTTTCTGCAAGGAATAGTGCCCAGGGTAAGTTGTAGGTGCTCCACGTGGTCTGGGTAAATGCTGGAGCTCAGGGTGAATGGAGAGTGTCCCTCAGAGTTTCTACAGGTAGTAGTGCCTAGGGTAAGTGGTGGGTGCTCCCTGGGGTCTGGTTTGGTGATGGAGCTCAGGGTGAATGGTGGGTGTCCCTCACAATTTCTGCAGGTAGTAGTGCCTAGGGTAAGTGGTGGGTGCTTCCTGGGGTCTTTGTGGGTGGTGGAGCTCAGGGTGAATGGTGGGTGTCCCTCAGAACTTCTGCAGGTAGTAGTGCCTAGGGTAAGTGGTGGGTGCTTCCTGGGGTCTTTGTGGGTGTTGAAGCTCAGGGTGAATGGTGGGTGTCCCTCAGAACTTCTGCAGGTAGTAGTGCCTAGGGTAAGTGGTGGGCGCTTCCTGGGGTCTTTGTGGGTGGTGGAGCTCAGGGTGAATGGTGGGTGTCCCTCAGAACTTCTGCAGGTAGTAGTGCCTAGGGTAAGTGGTGGGCGCTTCCTGGGGTCTTTGTGGGTGGTGGAGCTCAGGGTGAATGGTGGGTGTCCCTCAGAGTTTCTGCAGGTAGTAGTGCCTATGGTAAGTGGTGGGTGCTCCCCGGGGGGCTGGGTTGGTGATGGAGCTCAGGGTAAATGGTGGGTGTCCCTCAGAACTTCTGCAGGTAGTAGTGCCTAGGGTAAGTGGTGGGCGCTTCCTGGGGTCTTTGTGGGTGGTGGAGCTCAGGGTGAATGGTGGGTGTCCCTCAGAGTTTCTGCAGGTAGTAGTGCCTAGGGTAAGTTGTGGGTGCTCCCTGGGGTCTGGGTTGGTGATGGAGCTCAGGGTGAATGGTGGGTGTCCCTCAGAGTTTCTGCAGGTATTAGTATCTAGGGTAAGTCGTGCGTGCTCCCTGGGGTCTGGGTGGGTGCTGGAGCTCAGGGTGAATGGTGGGTGTCCCTCAAGATTTTGTGAAGGTAGTAGTGCCTAGGGTAAGTGGTGGGTGCTCCCCGGGGGGCTGGGTTGGTGATGGAGCTCAGGGTGAATGGTGGGTGTCCCTCAGAGTTTCTGCAAGGAATAGTGCCCAGGGTAAGTTGTAGGTGCTCCCCGTGGTCTGGGTAAATGCTGGAGCTCAGGGTGAATGGAGAGTGTCCCTCAGAGTTTCTACAGGTAGTAGTGCCTAGGGTAAGTGGTGGGTGCTCCCTGGGGTCTGGTTTGGTGATGGAGCTCAGGGTGAATGGTGGGTGTCCCTCACAATTTCTGCAGGTAGTAGTGCCTAGGGTAAGTGGTGGGTGCTCCCCGGAGTCTTTGTGGGTGGTGGAGCTCAGGGTGAATGGTGGGTGTCCCTCAGAACGTCTGCAGGTAGTAGTGCCTAGGGTAAGTGGTGGGCGCTTCCTGGGGTCTTTGTGGGTGTTGGAGCTCAGGGTGAATGGTGGGTGTCCCTCACAATTTCTGCAGGTAGTAGTGCCTAGGGTAAGTGGTGGGTGCTTCCTGGGGTCTTTGTGGGTGGTGGAGCTCAGGGTGAATGGTGGGTGTCCCTCAGAACTTCTGCAGGTAGTAGTGCCTAGGGTAAGTGGTGGGTGCTTCCTGGGGTCTTTGTGGGTGTTGGAGCTCAGGGTGAATGGTGGGTGTCCCTCAGAACTTCTGCAGGTAGTAGTGCCTAGGGTAAGTGGTGGGCGCTTCCTGGGGTCTTTGTGGGTGGTGGAGCTCAGGGTGAATGGTGGGTGTCCCTCAGAACTTCTGCAGGTAGTAGTGCCTAGGGTAAGTGGTGGGCGCTTCCTGGGGTCTTTGTGGGTGGTGGAGCTCAGGGTGAATGGTGGGTGTCCCTCAGAGTTTCTGCAGGTAGTAGTGCCTATGGTAAGTGGTGGGTGCTCCCCGGGGGGCTGGGTTGGTGATGGAGCTCAGGGTAAATGGTGGGTGTCCCTCAGAACTTCTGCAGGTAGTAGTGCCTAGGGTAAGTGGTGGGCGCTTCCTGGGGTCTTTGTGGGTGGTGGAGCTCAGGGTGAATGGTGGGTGTCCCTCAGAGTTTCTGCAGGTAGTAGTGCCTAGGGTAAGTGGTGGGCGCTTCCTGGGGTCTTTGTGGGTGTTGGAGCTCAGGGTGAATGGTGGGTGTCCCTCAGAGTTTCTGCAGGTAGTAGTGCCTATGGTAAGTGGTGGGTGCTCCCCGGGGGGCTGGGTTGGTGATGGAGCTCAGGGTAAATGGTGGGTGTCCCTCAGAACTTCTGCAGGTAGTAGTGCCTAGGGTAAGTGGTGGGCGCTTCCTGGGGTCTTTGTGGGTGGTGGAGCTCAGGGTGAATGGTGGGTGTCCCTCAGAGTTTCTGCAGGTAGTAGTGCCTAGGGTAAGTGGTGGGCGCTTCCTGGGGTCTTTGTGGGTGTTGGAGCTCAGGGTGAATGGTGGGTGTCCCTCACAATTTCTGCAGGTAGTAGTGCCTAGGGTAAGTGGTGGGCGCTTCCTGGGGTCTTTGTGGGTGGTGGAGCTCAGGGTGAATGGTGGGTGTCCCTCAGAGTTTCTGCAGGTAGTAGTGCCTAGGGTAAGTGGTGGGCGCTTCCTGGGGTCTTTGTGGGTGGTGGAGCTCAGGGTGAATGGTGGGTGTCCCTCAGAGTTTCTGCAGGTAGTAGTGCCTAGGGTAAGTGGTGGGTGCTTCCTGGGGTCTTTGTGGGTGTTGGAGCTCAGGGTTAGTAGTAAGTGTTCCATAATGTCTATATGGATTATGAATTTTACGGTGAGCAGTGGGTGCCGCCTTGGGTCTCTGGGTGATGGAGCTCAGGGTGATTACTAATTGGTTGGTGTTCCTGGGGCTTCAGTTGTGTTACCTAAACCTCTGAGGGTGACTAATGGGTGTCCCCCAGAGTCTTTGTAGGTGACGGGGCTCAGGGTGATTACTAATTGGTTGGTGTCCCCTGAATCGCTGAGGGTGAGTAGTCGGTGTCCTCCAATGTCTGTAGGTGACAGCGCTCAGGGTGAGCAGGGGGTGTCCCCCAGGGTCTCTGCGGGTGTCACAATGGGTGTCTACCTCCTCTATGGTCAGAGGAGCCATCAGGACAATTTCACAGAGTGATGTGAGCGGTGGGACGCTCGATCGATCACAGGCTGTGGTTGGGGGGGTCTCATTGAGGGTCGCACATACCGACATTGCAATCACTCTCTAATCCTGTTAGCAAACAAGTGTCAGGCCAGCAGAGGCTCAGTGACCCCCTCCATCCTCAATGGTGACCCCCTCCATCCTCAGTGGTGACCCCCTCCATCCTCAATGGGCTCCACTTCCTCCACAGCTCCGCCTCCTGCGTTTACCAAGTGTCATCAGTTGGGTGAGCACGGCCTTCCCGTCCTTAGATCACAGTCTGTGACCACATTGCTCCCAGCCGGCCAGCTGTGGCAGATATAGGAGGATTCTCCGAGGGGCTTCAGAGGAGCCCAGCAACGACCTGAGTCCTCCCCCAACCACTGAGATCGGGGCGACCGAGACCTAGAGTCCTCCAATACATCCACCATAGAAACAGTATTAGAGGCTCTGCGTCCTCCCCACCAATGCTGGCCAGTGATTGGATCTCATATAGAAAGGCAGCCAATCAGATTCCTCCTGTCCTTGTCCAATCTTCATGGAAAAATGAGGCGTGGAATCTGATTAGTTGGTATTTGGGGTTACGTGAAATCGAGTCTTCATTTCCCCCAAATGTTGGTGAAGACTGGGCACCATATTGGTCACATTGGTCATTCTGGTAACATTCACCGGGCGAGGTCTGCCTTCTGATTGGAGATCCTCACGTTCTTGTTCCTCCTCGAAATTCCCAAACCTGTAGGCTACACTATCCTGCAGGGTCCCCTGGAGCCCCACCATAGCCCTGGGACTGCCGCCTGGGACTCCCGCCTGAGACTCCTGCCTGGGACTCCCACCTGGGACTCCTGCCTGGGACTGCCACCTGCTACCAACATAAACTCCATTAGCATGCACCGTCCTCTGATGGCATTATGGGAAATGTAGTCCCAGAGCCTGCAGTCCTGTGACCTCCCTAGTACGTTGCTATGTCTGCTCCTCATCTGGATGTTCAGGGAAGGAGTGCTAAGTGAGAAGGAGAGAGAGACCTCCTCAGAAGACTTTGCTCGGGCTTGGGAGACTGGAGATCCTGAATTACAACAGAGGAGGGCGGAGTATTCATGTAATGGTGGGGTAATGGTGGAGTAGTGGTTGGGTAATGGTGGGGTAATGGTGGAGTAATGGTGGGGTAATGGTGGAGTAATGGTTGGGTAATGGTGGAGTAATGGTGGGGTAATGGTGGAGTAATGGTGGAGTAATGGTGGGGTAATGGTGGGGTAATGGTGAGGTAATGGTGGGGTAATGGTGGAGTAATGGTGGGGTAATGGTGAGGTAATGGTGGGGTAATGGTGAGGTAATGGTGGGGTAATGGTGGAGTAATGGTGGGGTAATGGTGAGGTAATGGTGGAGTAATGGTGGGGTAATGGTGGAATAATGGTGGGGTAATGGTGAGGTAATGGTGGGTAAAGATGGAGTAATGGTGGGGTAATGGTGGAGTAATGGTGGGGTAATGGTGAGGTAATGGTGGGGTAATGGTGAGGTAATGGTGGGGTAATGGTGGAGTAATGGTGGGGTAATGGTGAGGTAATGGTGGAGTAATGGTGGGGTAATGGTGGAGTAATGGTGGGGTAATGGTGAGGTAATGGTGGGTAAAGGTGGAGTAATGGTGGGGTAATGGTGAGGTAATGGTGGGGTAATGGTGGAGTAATGGTGGGGTAATGGTGGAGTAATGGTGGAGTAATGGTGGGGTAATGGTGAGGTAATGGTGGGTAAAGATGGAGTAATGGTGAGGTAATGGTGGGGTAATGGTGGGGTAATGGTGGGGTAATGGTGGAGTAATGGTGGGTAATGGTGGGTAATGGTGGAGTAATGGTGGGGTAATGGTGGAGTAATGGTGGGGTAATGGTGGGGTAATGGTGGAGTAATGGTGGGGTAATGGTGGAAGAAGAAGAGTTCACGAAACAAACCAAAAATACCTTCAGTACAGCAAAGCCTCTGAATGAAGAGAAGACCTCGGATGTGCGCCGTGTTGAGTACACGGGATCGAATAGTCTGTACTTCCCCTTTAAGGCCGGCAACTCTCCACCCATAATTGGGAATCCTCAGCCCCTCCACTCCGCGCTCCATAGAAAAATGCAGAGCTGATCCAGAACAATCCGGAGCGTCTTCGGGGGGAGTGCGGAACATTCCCTCAGCTTAGTAAATAAGGTGCTATTGTGTTCACTTCAATCAACCAATCACCTGCCGCCACAAATCCCATAATGTTCATTTCCTGCGTGATCATTGGCTGTGCAGAGGGAACCAAACTCAGCGAACGTTCTAGAGTTCAGCAAATCGTCTCCAGGACCCCCACATGAAGGACACCCCCACAGGACATTTCCCCCCCAAACGATCGCTGTGTTCAGGACATCCAACCTTCATCCATCAGATGGAGCACCCCCCTCCCCCACACCTTCCAAAGAACTGGGATCAGCAGAAACAATCGGTTGAAATTCCAGTGAAATGCATCGACGTCACAGAGGAGGTGACCTCATACCACCATCAGGCGTGTACTGTCCCTTTAAATGATTACTTTTACCTTTTTTTTTCATTTTGTTTAAAAAATGTCCAACTAGGAAGTTCCCAAAAATGAGGAAAAATTCAAAAACTTTGCAAAGTAACAGAGATGTCTTCTTCCACGTGTGCTTCCTGGGTGTTGTGCACATATATATATTCTCATTGTTTTTTAAATTGTTTTATATATTATTTCCCAAAAAACAAACAACTGTCCTTAACTGTACACAAATAAATATAAATAAATATAAATAAATAAATATAAATAAATATAAATAAATAAATAAATATAAATAAATATAAATAAATAAATAAATATAAATAAATAAATATAAATAAATATAAATAAATAAATACATATAAATAAATATAAATAAATAAATATAAATAAATATAAATAAATAAATAAATATAAATAAATATAAATACAGTTTATTATTCTCTATTTATTATATATATATATATTTTTTTATTTAATAAATATATTTGATATTATTGCTATTTGTTATTCCTTCAATCATAGCGGATTTGTTTATTTTGTGTCCGTTTTAATCATTATTATAATTTATAAATATCTTTCTGTATTGTGAGGCGTACAGATCCTGTATACTGATAATATACAGTAGATGTAATACAGAGGTGGGGGAGGGGGAGGAGGTGGGGGAGGGGGGTGCACCGAGAACATAACATAAAATAGAATCCAGTCCCTTCAGATTACTATATACAGTCATGACCTGGAACCCCGCCCCCCTGCCCCCTCCCCCATTTCTGTCTGATAACGCCCCACTTCACCCAGAACATTGCTGCCATGACAAATGTTTCAACATTCTCGTGTTTATGTCTTTGATTTGTGTTGGTGACACAAAAAAGTGGAGAAACAAAAAGACAAATCTGACCCATTCCACCCAGAACCCAGAATTATCAGCACCCTCCACGTTATATTTGGTGGCAAACCCCTTGGAACATATACCTGAAACCAATGGCTTCCTGGAACCATCAATGAGTTTCCTCCACCTCTCTGCTGGAATTTTGGGGCGCTCTTCTTCCTCCAACTGCTCCAGGTCTCTCAGATTGGAAGGTTCCTTTCCCCAACTGCTCCGGGTCCCTCAGATTGGAAGGGTTCCTTTCCCCAACTGCTCCGGGTCCCTCAGATTGGAAGGGTTCCTTTCCCCAACTGCTCCGGGTCTCTTGGATTGGAAGGTCCTTTTCTCAACTGCTCCGGGTCCCTCAGATTGGAAGGTTCCTTTCCCCAACTACTCCAGGTCTCTCAGATTGGAAGGTTCCTTTCCCCAACTGCTCCGGGTCCCTCAGATTGGAAGGTTCCTTTCCCCAACTGCTCCGGGTCCCTCAGATTGGAAGGTTCCTTTCCCCAACTGCTCCGGGTCTCTCAGATTGGAAGGTTCCTTTCCCCAACTGCTCCAGGTCTCTCAGATTGGAAGGTTCCTTTCCCCAACTGCTCCGGGTCTCTCAGATTGGAAGGTTCCTTTCCCCAACTGCTCCGGGTCTCTCGGATTGGAAGGTTCCTTTCCCCAACTGCTCCGGGTCTCTCAGATTGGAAGGTTCCTTTCCCCAACTGCTCCGGGTCTCTCGGATTGGAAGGTTCCTTTCCCCAACTGCTCCGGGTCTCTCAGATTGGAAGGTTCCTTTCCCCAACTGCTGGTCTGAGATCTCTCCACAGGAGCTCTATGGGATGGAGATCTGGACTCATTGCTGGCCAGTCCAGTCCTCTCCAGCGCTTTGTCTGACACCATTTCTGGGGGCTTTATGATGTGTGCTTTGGGTCATTGTCCTGCTGGAAGACCCATGACCTCTGATGGAGACCCAACTTCCTGACCCCGAGCCCTACATTGCACCCCAGAATTCTTTGGTCTTCAGATTTCATAATGCCAAGACATCCAGTGCCTGAAGGAGCAAAGCCACCCCAAACCATCAGTGACCCCCCCACCATGTGTGACTGGAGGGACTGTGACCTCCCACCATGTGTGACTGGAGGGACTGTGACCCCCCACCATGTGTGACTGGAGGGACTGTGACCTCCCACCATGTGTGACTGGAGGGACTGTGACCTCCCACCATGTGCGACTGGAGGGACTGTGACCCCCCCAACATGTGTGACTGGAGGGACTGTGACCCCCCCAACATGTGTGACTGGAGGGACTGTGACCCCCCCACCATGTGTGACTGGAGGGACTGTGACCCCCCCAACATGTGTGACTGGAGGGACTGTGACCCCCCCACCATGTGTGACTGGAGGGACTGTGACCCCCCCAACATGTGTGACTGGAGGGACTGTGACCCCCCCACCATGTGTGACTGGAGGGACTGTGACCCCCCCACCATGTGTGACTGGAGGGACTGTGACCCCCCCACCATGTGTGACTGGAGGGACTGTGACCTCCCACAATGTGTGACTAGAAGGACTGTGACCCCCCACCATGTGTGACAGGAGGGACTGTGACCCCCCCACCACGTGTGACTGGAAGGACTGTGACCCCCCCCACCATGTGTGACTGGAGGGACTGTGACCCCCCACCATGTGTGACTGGAGGAACTGTGACCCCCCACCATGTGTGACTGGAGGGACCGTGACCCCCCCACCATGTGTGACTGGAGGGACTGTGACGCTCCACCATGTGTGACTGGAGGGACTGTGACCCCCCCAACATGTGTGACTGGAGGGACTGTGACCCCCCCACCATGTGTGACTGGAGGGACCGTGACCCCCCCACCATGTGTGACTGGAGGGACCGTGACCCCCCACCATGTGTGACTGGAGGGACCGTGACCCCCCACCATGTGTGACTGGAGGGACTGTGACCCCCCACCATGTGTGACTGGAGGGACCGTGACCCCCCACCATGTGTGACTGAAGGGACCGTGACCCCCACCATGTGTGACTGGAGGGACCGTGACCCCCCACCATGTGTGACTGGAGGGACTGTGACCTCCCCCCACCATGTGTGATTGGAGGGACTGTGACCCCCCACCATGTGTGACTGGAGGGACTGTGACCCCCCCCCACCATGTGTGACTGGAGGGACTGTGACCCCCCCCCACCATGTGTGACTGGAGGGACTGTGACCCCCCACCATGTGTGATTGGAGGGACTGTGACCCCCCACCATGTGTGACTGGAGGGACTGGATTCTTCTCTGTAAAGGCCTTTTTGCTTTTTCTGATAACAGTAGAATGATGAAATTTACCAAAAAGCTGCCATTTTGTTTCTCTGTCCCCAGAACATCTCCCAGAAGGATTGTGGCTTCTTCAGGTAAGTTTTGACAACTCCATTCTGGCTTCCAATATGTTTCTGTGTCAGCGGCGGGGTCCTCCTGGGTCCCCTCCCATATTTCTGTGTCGGCGGTGGGGTCCTCCTGGGTCTCCCACCATATTTCTGTGTCAGCAGTGGGGTCCTCCTGGGTCTCCTCCCATATTTCTGTGTCAGCGGCGGGGTCCTCCTGGGTCCCCTCCCATATTTCTGTGTCAGCGGTGGGGTCCTCCTGGGTCTCCTCCCATATTTCTGTGTCAGCGGTGGGGTCCTCCTGGGTCTCCTCCCATATTTCTGTGTCAGCGGTGGGGTCCTCCTGGGTCTCCTCCCATATTTCTGTGTCAGCGGTGGGGTCCTCCTGGGTCTCCTCCCATATTTCTGTGTCAGCGGTGGGGTCCTCCTGGGTCTCCTCCCATATTTCTGTGTCAGCGGTGGGGTCCTCCTGGTTCTCCCACCATATTTCTGTGTCAGCGGTGGGGTCCTCCTGGTTCTCCCACCATATTTCTGTGTCAGCGGTGGGGTCCTCCTGGGTCTCCCACCATATTTCTGTGTCAGCGGTGGGGTCCTCCTGGTTCTCCCACCATATTTCTGTGTCAGCGGTGGGGTCCTCCTGGTTCTCCCACCATATTTCTGTGTCAGCGGTGGGGTCCTCCTGGGTCTCCTCCCATATTTCTGTGTCAGCGGTGGGGTCCTCCTGGGTCTCCTCCCATATTTCTGTGTCAGCGGTGGGGTCCTCCTGGGTCTCCTCCCATATTTCTGTGTCAGTAGTGGGGTCCTCCTGGGTCTCCTCCCATATTTCTGTGTCAGCGGTGGGGTCCTCCTGGGTCTCCTCCCATATTTCTGTGTCAGCGGTGGGGTCCTCCTGGGTCCCCTCCCATATTTCTGTGTCAGCGTTGGGGTCCTCCTGGGTCTCCTCCCATATTTCTGTGTTAGCGGTGGGGTCCTCCTGGGTCTCCTCCCATATTTCTGTGTCAGCGGTGGGGTCCTCCTGGGTCTCCTCCCATATTTCTGTGTCAGCGGTGGGGTCCTCCTGGGTCTCCTCCCATATTTCTGTGTCAGCGGTGGGGTCCTCCTGGGTCTCCTCCCATATTTCTGTGTCAGCGGTGGGGTCCTCCTGGGTCTCCTCCCATATTTCTGTGTCAGCAGTGGGGTCCTCCTGGGTCTCCTCCCATATTTCTGTGTCAGCGGTGGGGTCCTCCTGGGTCTCCTCCCATATTTCTGTGTCAGCGGTGGGGTCCTCCTGGGTCTCCTCCCATAGCGCCCCTTTGCATTCAGATGGGGACGTGTAGTGGGAGCGGACAAAGTTGTACCCGGTGCCTGTAATGCCGGCCATAGACGGGTCGAAATTCGTCCGATTTTTGCACTCTTAGTGGGTTAATTGGTCGGCCGTTTTTTGGGGTTTTGGCACATTTTTTTTATCGGTAAAGTTGGAAAAAAATTGGCCGATTTTGCTGATCGGCCAATTTTCCCGCCAATGATGGGTAAAGCAGCCGATCGTTTTACCGATAAAAAAATCGGAAAAGAAGGAGAAGAATTCCAGTCCGCTGTTATATCTGACATGAAAGTCTTGCGGTTGCAACAATGTATCCATTTGTATCCGAATAAAACCATCTGCATCCGAAATGGATACAAATGGATACAAATGGGTACAAATGGGTACAAATAGATACAAATGGATGCAAATGGGTACAAATGGATACAAATGGATACAAATGGGTACAAATGGGTACAAATGGATACAAATGGATACAAATGGGTACAAATGGATGCAAATGGGTACAAATGGGTACATTGTTGCAACCGCAAGACTTTCGTGTCAAATATAATAGCGGACTCTCTGCAGGGACAGAAGTCATTAAATGCCGGACGTAGACGGGATGAAAATCGGCCGATTTTCTTTTACCGTCTGGTAAAGGAAGCTGAAGAACAACAGACTCACTGGCAAGATCACTGGGTGAAAGAAAACGACTGCAGGCGTCACATCCAGTGATCGGTGATCTGCGGTGTCGGACATTTCGGTTTTGGGGTCGAGAATACAAGAAGCCGTTTCCGGGGAAGTCGATGGTTTTGCAGGAAATCGTTCATTCCTGATGGCAAGAATCTCACATGTATGGCGCCAATCAATCAGATCTGTCAGGTGCTGACCAATCAGATCGCCGCAGGCTGGGGTGTAAATGGGACGTGATGACATCACAGGACCTATTCTGACCATGTGACCTCCTTGCTGTGTGATTGGTCAGTGCAGAGGGGATAGCAGTGGAAAATCTCTGTCTGTCTGTGGGGGATGGGAACGCGTCGGCTCTTCTCTGTCACACAAAGCGCCAGGACTGACCCGCAGAGCTCGCAGTCTATGGAGGGAATTCCTGGCGGACTCCTCGGCACAGACTGTAAACAATCCCCCCCAATGATCTCCATGGTAAGCCGACACGGGATTACACACAATGGAGGCTTTATGTGGGGCGGCAGCTGGGGGTATTATCGCCGGGGACGGGCCCCACATAGCGCACAGGGGGGGGGGTCAGGGAGATCCCCCCGGTGTGGGAATGACGGGACAAATCCAGGACTGGGGGAACCTTACTGCTGTGTGCCTTAAAGGAGAACTCCACTCTCATCCACTCCCCCTCCCCCCCCCCCCCAGAGACGATTATTAACTCCTTCCTGGCAGAACAAGGACAACCAATGTGTGCCGAGCCCATACGTGACCACCGTGTGCGGAGCCGATACGTGACCACCGTGTGCGGAGCCCATACGTGACCACCGTGTGCTGAGCCCATACGTGACCACCGTGTGCGGAGCCCATACGTGACCACCGTGTGCGGAGCCCATACGTGACCACCGTGCGCGGAGCCCATACGTGACCACCGTGTGCCGAGCCCATACGTGACCACCGTGTGCGGAGCCCATGCGTGACCACCGTGCGCGGAGACCATACGTGACCACCGTGTGCCAAGCCCATACGTGACCACCGTGTGCCGAGCCCATGCGTGACCACCGTGTGCCGAGCCCATGCGTGACCACCGTGTGCCGAGCCCATGCGTGACCACCGTGTGCCGAGCCCATGCGTGACCACCGTGTGCCGAGCCCATACGTGACCACCGTGTGCCGAGCCCATACGTGACCACTGTGTAAAACTACTACTACTACCACTGCTACTCCCACTACTACTACTACTATTACCACTACTACTACTCCCACTGCTACTGCCACTACTACCACTCCCACTGCTACAACTACTACTCCCACTACTACTACTCCCACTACTACTACTACTACTACTACTATTACCACTGCTGCTACTCCCACTGCTACTCCCACTACTACTACTACTATTACCACTGCTGCTACTCCCACTACTACTACTACTACTACTACTACTATTACCACTGCTGCTACTCCCACTACTACTACTACTACTACTACTATTACCACTGCTGCTACTCCCACTACTACTACTACTACTACTACTACTATTACCACTGCTGCTACTCCCACTACTACTACTACTACTACTACTACTATTACCACTGCTGCTACTCCCACTACTACTACTCCCACTGCTACTCCCACTACTACTCCCACTACTACTACTCCCAATGCTACTCCCACTACTACCACTCCCACTGCTACTACTACTACTCCCACTACTACTACTCCCACTGCTACTACTCCCACTACTACTACTACTATTACCACTGCTACTCCCACTGCTACTACTATTACTCCCACTACTACTACTCCCACTACTACCACTCCCACTGCTACAACTACTACTCCCACTACTACTACTCCCACTGCTACTACTCCCACTACTACTACTACTACTCCCACTACTACTACTACTATTACCACTGCTGCTACTCCCACTACTACTACTCCCACTGCTACTCCCACTACTACCACTCCCACTGCTACTACTACTACTCCCACTACTACTACTCCCACTGCTACTACTCCCACTACTACTACTACTATTACCACTGCTACTCCCACTACTACCACTCCCACTGCTACTACTATTACTCCCACTACTACTACTCCCACTACTACCACTCCCACTGCTACTACTATTACTCCCACTACTACTACTCCCACTACTACTACTCCCACTACTACCACTCCCACTGCTACTACTACTACTCCCACTACTACTACTCCCACTGCTACTACTCCCACTGCTACTACTACTCCCACTACTACTACTACTACTATTACCACTGCTACTACTCCCACTACTACTCCGACTACTACTACTATTACTACTCCCACTGCTGCTACTAATAGGTTGGATGATGTCATGTGACTACTGGAAGCCAGTAGTGGAGGTTGGATGATGTCATGTGACTACGGGAAGCCAGTAGTGGAGGTTGGATGATGTCATGTGAGTACGGGAAGCCAGTAGTGGAGGTTGGATGATGTCATGTGACCACGGGGAGCCAGTAGTGGAGGTTGGATGATGTCATGTGATCACGAGGAGCCAGTATTGGAGGTTGGATGATGTCATGTGATCACGAGGAGCCAGTATTGGAGGTTGGATGATGTCATGTGACCACGGGGAGCCAGTAGTGGAGGTTGGATGATGTCATGTGACCACGGGGAGCCAGTAGTGGAGGTTGGATGATGTCATGTGATCACGGGGAGCCAGTATTGGATGTTGGATGATGTCATGTGACTACGGGAAGCCAGTTGTGGAGATTGGATGATGTCACGTGACCACGGGGAGCCAGTAGTGGAGGTTGGATGATGTCATGTGACCATGGGAAGCCAGTAGTGGAGGTTGGATGATGTCATGTGACTACGGGGAGCCAGTAGTGGAGGTTGGATGATGTCATGTTACTACGGGAAGCCAGTAGTGGAGGTTGGATGATGTCATGTGACTACGGGGAGCCAGTAGTGGAGGTTGGATGATGTCATGTGACCACGGGGAGCCGGCAGTGGCGGTTGGATGATGTCATGTGATCACACAGCACCAATGCAGTCAGACCTGGTATTGTGGGGATGTCATGTGACCGATCTGAGCCAATGCAGTGATTATGCCATGATTGTTTCAGACCCGCTGAGCGGTCACATGACCACCAGTTTCCTCACTGTCAGCGCAGAAGGCGGAGCTTGGCGGGGGAAGGGTTGAGCTAACGTTTGGATTGAAAAGATTTTTTCGTGTACAATTTATAGTGAAGATAATCTCGGGAGGAATGTCGCCGCCACATACCGGAGCGCCTGAAGTCACCGAACTTCCCTTCCAGAGACAAACTTCTCACCACTCCGCAGACCGGAGAATTTCGGACAGACGGACGAAGGGATGTGATTGGTCGATACCCCCCCCCTCCCCCAGCCATGAATCTTGCATCAGACGCAATAAATGAAATGAAGTAAACAATCGAAGTAATTTAATTAAAATTAAATATTAAACACATCGCATATATAATAAAGCGAGGAAGCGGCGTGAATTGTGCGCAGCGCCGCCGTCGCGGTGTAATTAAACCCACGCACACACACTCGCCCGTGGCGGCAGCGATACGCCGCGCCCTCCAGAGAGATGTTTACTTAATTAAAATTTCTGCAATCAGCTTTCTATAAATCCAATCAAAGAATGCGACTAATAATGGCGAGCGCCGCCGGCACCGGAATAAACACGGGGTTACCCGCCCCCGCCTGTCTGCGCCCCACGCGGGTCACACTCTTCATGTCTCTGCCGCTTTCCGCAGGATTCTCCGATGTTCCAATCGTGTCGCATTTAATGCGATTGATTTCCAGCTCGTGGCTTTTCCTCAAATCTCTCGTCTTTCGCTTTGATTTCCGTTCAGTCCGAGGCGCCGCGCAGAACCGCGGGGAGAGGGGGGTTGTCATGGAGGTTCTAGGGAGCGCCGGGCAGGAAGGAGTTAAAGATTCACCAAAAACCATCCGAATCCACCAAACTGATTATCAGAGCGAATCACAACGGGTGTGCCGAGGATCAATACAGGACGCGGCCAATCCCATCACTGCGTGTGTGTGAGGTCACTGCGACGTGGGAGGAGAATCCAGACTGATGCATTTCTCTCCATGTGCAATACACAGGGAGGGGTGCAATGCACAGGGAGGGGGGCACAATACACTGGCAGGGGTGCAATACACAGGGAGGGGTGCAATGCACAGGGAGGGGGGCACAATACACTGGGAGGGGTGCAATACACAGGGAGGGGTGCAATACACTGGGAGGGGCGCAATACACAGGGAGGGGCACAATGCACAGGGAGGGGCGCAATACACAGGGAGGGGCGCAATACACTGGGAGGGGCGCAATACACAGGGAGGGGCGCAATACACAGGGAGGGGCGCAATACACAGGGAGGGGGGCACAATACACAGGGAGGGGCGCAATACACAGGGAGGAGTGCAATACACTGGGAGGGGCGCAATACACAGGGAGGGGCGCAATACACAGGGAGGGGGGCACAATACACAGGGAGGGGCGCAATACACAGGGAGGAGTGCAATACACTGGGAGGGGCGCAATACACAGGGAGGGGCGCAATACACAGGGAGGAGTGCAATACACTGGGAGGGGCGCAATACACAGGGAGGGGCGCAATACACAGGGAGGGGCGCAATACACAGGGAGGGGGGCACAATACACAGGGAGGGGCGCAATACACAGGGAGGAGTGCAATACACTGGGAGGGGCGCAATACACAGGGAGGGGTGCAATACACTGGGAGGGGCGTAATACACAGGGAGGGGCGCAATACACAGGGAGGGGCGCAATACACAGGGAGGGGTGCAATACACAGGGAGGGGCGCAATACACTGGGAAGGGCGCAATACATAGGGAGGGGCGCAATACACGGGGAGGGACGCAATAGACAGGGAGGGGCGTAGTACACGGGGAGGGGTGCAATACACAGGGAGGGGCACAATACGCAGGGAGGGGCGCAGTACATGGGGAGGGACGCAATACCCTCTGAGAGTACATGGGGGTGACCCTTTGAGTGTTCATGGGGGGGTCGGATGTTATACCTGGAATGTTCAGACACAGTGCAGGAAATGTGTATTTGCCCCCCTGCTGATGGTGAATGTTCGCCCCTCACACAGAAACGATCGGTCTAACAATGGAATGTTCGCCCCTCACACAGAAACGATCGGTCTAACAATGGAATGTTCGCCCCTCACACAGAAATGATCGGTCTAACAATGGAATGTTCGCCCCTCACACAGAAATGATCGGTCTAACAATGGAATGTTCGCCCCTCACACAGAAATGATCGGTCTAACAATGGAATGTTCACCCCTCACACAGAAATGATCGGTCTAACAATGGAATGTTCGCCCCTCACACAGAAACGATCGGTCTAACAATGGAATGTTGGCCCCTCACACAGAAATGATCGGTCTAACAATGGAATGTTGGCCCCTCACACAGAAAAGATCGGTCTAACATCGGAATGTTGGCCCCTCACACAGAAACGATCGGTCTAACAATGGAATGTTCGCCCCTCACACAGAAATGATCGGTCTAACAATGGAATGTTCGCCCCTCACACAGAAACGATCGGTCTAACAATGGAATGTTCGCCCCTCACACAGAAATGATCGTTCTAACAATGGAATGTTTGCCCCTCACACAGAAACGATCGGTCTAACAATGGAATGTTGGCCCCTCACACAGAAATGATCGGTCTAACAATGGAATGTTCGCCCCTCACACAGAAACGATCGGTCTAACAATGGAATGTTCGCCCCTCACACAGAAATGATCGGTCTAACAATGGAATGTTCGCCCCTCACACAGAAACGATCGGTCTAACAATGGAATGTTCGCCCCTCACACAGAAATGATCGGTCTAACAATGGAATGTTCGCCCCTCACACAGAAACGATCGGTCTAACAATGGAATGTTCGGTGTAACACTGAGAGACAGAATACAACAACAAATTCAGCAGAAATGCGTCTAACAAATGATGACGGATCTGCATGTTCATGAGGGAAAGAAGGATTTGATTCCCTATCATTCAGCAGGATTTCTGGCTCCCAGGTGTCTCTCATACAGGTAACAAGCTGAGATTAGAAGCAGTCTCTTAAAGGGAGTGCTGCTAATCTCATTGTGTTACCTGTATAAAAGACACCTGTCCACAGGAGCCATCAAACCATTCACAAATGGAAGAAACACAAAACAAGTGTCAGTCTCCCTAGGTCTGGTGCACCATGCAAGATCTCACCTCGTGGAGTGTCAATGATCATGAGAACAGTGAGGAATCATCCCAGAACTACACGTGAGGATCTTGTCAATGATCTCCAGGCAGCTGGGACCACAGTCACCAAGAAAACAATTGGTAACACACTACGCCGACAAGGACTGAAATCCTGCAGTGCCCGCACGGTCCCTCTGCTCAAGAAAGCCCATGTCCAGGCCCGTCTGTAGTCTGCAACTGAACATCTGAATGATGCCGAGGAGGACTGGTGGGAAGTGTTGTGGTCAGAGGAGACCAAAATCCAGCTCTTTGGCATCAACTCAACTCGCCGTGTTTGGAGGAGGAGGAATGCTGCCTATGACCCCAAGAACACCATCCCAACTGTGAAACATGGTGGTGGAAACATTCTGCTTTGGGGGTGTTTTTCTGCTAAGGGGACAGGACAACTGCACCGCATCAAAGGGACGATGGACGGGGCAATGTACCATCAAATCTTGGGTGAGAACCTTCTTCCCTCAGCCAGGGCATTGAAAATGGGTGGTGGATGGGTGTTCCAGCATGACAATGACCCAAAACACACGGCCAAGGCAACAAAGGAGCGGCTCAGGAAGAAGCACATTAAGGTCCTGGAGTGGCCTAGCCAGTCTACACACCTTCATCCGATGGAAAATCTGTGGAGGGAGCTGAAAGTTCGAGTTGCCAGACGTCAGCCACCAAACCTTAATGACTTGGAGAGGATCTGCCAAGAGGAGTGCGCCAAAATCCCTCCTGAGGTGAGACCTTGCATGGTGCACCAGACCTAGGGAGACTGACACTTGTTTTGTGTTTCTTCCATTTGTGAATGATTGCACCAACTGTTGTCACCTTCTCACCAAGCTGCTTGGCCATAGTTTGGTAGCCCAGTCCAGCCTTGTGTAGGTCTACCATCTTGTCCCTGACATCCTTGGACAGCTCTTTGGTCTTTGCCATGGTGGAGAGTTTGGAATCTGATGGTTTGATGGCTCCTGTGGACAGGTGTCTGTTATACAGGTAACACAATGAGATTAGCAGCACTCCCTTTAAGAGACTGCTTCTAATCTCAGCTTGTTACCTGTATGAGAGACACCTGGGAGCCAGAAATCCTGCTGAATGATAGGGGACCAAATCCTTCTTTCCCTCATGAACATGCAGATCCGTCATCATTTGTTAGACGCATTTCTGCTGAATTTGTTGTTGTATTCTGTCTCTCAGTGTTACACAGAACATTCCATTGTTAGACCGATCATTTCTGTGTGAGGGGGAACATTCCATTGTTAGACCGATCATTTCTGTGTGAGGGGCGAACATTCCATTGTTAGACCGATCATTTCTGTGTGAGGGGCGAACATTCCATTGTTAGACCGATCATTTCTGTGTGAGGGGGAACATTCCATTGTTAGACCGATCATTTCTGTGTGAGGGGCGAACATTCCATTGTTAGACCGATCATTTCTGTGTGAGGGGCGAACATTCCATTGTTAGACCGATCATTTCTGTGTGAGGGGCGAACATTCCATTGTTAGACCGATCATTTCTGTGTGAGGGGCGAACATTCCATTGTTAGACCGATCATTTCTGTGTGAGGGGCGAACATTCCATTGTTAGACCGATCATTTCTGTGTGAGGGGCGAACATTCCATTGTTAGACCGATCATTTCTGTGTGAGGGGCGAACATTCCATTGTTAGACCAATCGTTTCTGTGTGAGGGGCGAACATTCAGCATCAGCAGGGGGGCAAATTCACATTTCCTGCACTGTAGGTGGAGGGGCAGTTGGGGGAGGGGCAGTTATGTGGAGGGGCAGTTGGGGGAGGGGGCAGTTAAGTGGAGGGGCAGTTGGGGGGGGGGCAGTTATGTGAAGGGGCAGTTGGGGGAGGGGGCAGTTATGTGGAGGGGCAGTTGAGGGAGGGGGAAGTTATGTGGAGGGGCAGTTTGAGGAGTGGGAAGTTATGTGGAGGGGGCAGTTGGGGGGAGGTTGGCAGTTATGTGGAGGGGACAGTTGGGAGAGGGGGAAGTTATGTGGAGGGGTAGTTGGGGGAGGGGGCAGTTATGTGGAGGAGCAGTTGGGGAAGGGGGAAGTTATGTGGAGGGGGCAGTTGGGGGGAGGTTGGCAGTTATGTGGAGGGGACAGTTGGGGGACGGGGACGTTATGTGGAGGGGCAGTTGGGGGAGGGGGCAGTTATGTGGAGGGGCAGTTGGGGGAGGGGGCAGTTATGTGGAGGAGCAGTTGGGGAAGGGGGAAGTTATGTGGAGGGGGCAGTTGGGGGGAGGTTGGCAGTTATGTGGAGGGGACAGTTGGGGGAGGGGCAGTTATGTGGAGGGGGCAGTTGGGGGGAGGTTGGCAGTTATGTGGAGGGGACAGTTGGGGGAGGGGGAAGTTATGTGGAGGGGTAGTTGGGGGCAGTTGTGTGGAGAGTTGACAGAGGCTCTGACCCGTCTGCCCACCACAAACAGAGACCCAGGAAATAAGTGAACTCCTCTCCCATAGACATTGAAGAGGACCTGTATGGGGGAAGCGGGGGGCAGAGGACTGATCACCAGGATTGTCTGTGGCCCCCTGCAGCCACCTTGTTCTGTACTGTCTCTGTGCGGAGGTGGCCATCTTGGTAGAGGCAGAGCTTTGCTTTCTCATATAAGAGCTGCCCCCCAATGACGGTCGGGGTAATGAGAGAGGTGGAGGAAGCAGGGAGATCCTGGCACTGCAGGTCCTCAGGTGCAGCTTCCCCTCCGGCAGGGAGAATAGTGAGCAGCACAGGAGTTACATCACCAAATCTGGTGAGAGCGGCAGTCAGAGGGTGCAGTGCCCGAGGTGATCTCACGCTGCAGATCTCCAGCTATGAGGAGTGCCTGATAGAAGCAGTGCCTGGACACAGGTCGGGACCCCATATGGAACGCACCTCAGCGGGTGGATTCCTCAGGGGATAGCAGAGGCACAACGTCACAGAAAATCTCCTCCTCAGTATAACGAATCCAATCTCCTCGTTTATTTCCATCGTTGATTGGTGTCGGAGTCGCACTTCACATTCTTCATCATTTTTATGGGGAACTCAAATCTCACAACACAGAGAGACGAACATCTGACAACGCAGAGCGAACGCAACCGACAGCGACTCATTATGACACCAGAAAATGGCGGCCTGGGCTCCTCCCACTCTTATGGTGTCATAGATTCCTCCTGATGACATCACACATTGCTTCCATCATTTATAGAGATGTTCTAATTCCAGGGGAGAAGGAGGAGGAGCTGAGGTCAGAGAGGACCGAGGGAGGGCGTGAAATACGAGGCTGTCTGAGGACAATCATTCTCCACCATGGAGGGAAATACAGGACGGGCTCATTCACTAAAAACCTACTACTGGGGGGAATCTCCCCATTGTGGGAGGGGCAGAGACACAAACTGCTGGGGGGAATCTCCCCCTTGTGGGAGGGGCAGAGACAAGAACTACTGGGGGGAATCTCCCCATTGTGGGAGGGGCAGAGACAAGAACTACTGGGGGGAATCTCCCCATTGTGGGAGGGGCAGAGACACGAACTACTGGGGGGAATCTCCCCCTTGTGGGAGGGGCAGATACACAAACTGCTGGGGGGAATCTCCCCCTTGTGGGAGGGACAGAGACAAGAACTACTGGGGGGAATCTCCCCATTGTGGGAGGGGCAGAGACACGAACTACTGGGGGGAATCTCCCCATTGTGGGAGGGACAGAGACACAAACTGCTGGGGGGAATATCCCCATTGTGGGAGGGGCAGAGAAACGAACTACTGGGGGGAATTCCCCCATTGTGGGAGGGGCAGAGACACGAACTACTGGGGGGAATCTCCCCATTGTGGGAGGGGCAGAGAAACGAACTACTGGGGGGAATTCCCCCATTGTGGGAGGGGCAGAGACACGAACTACTGGGGGGAATCTCCCCATTGTGGGAGGGGCAGAGACAAGAACTATTGGGAGGAATCTCCGCATTGTGGGAGGGGCAGAGACACGGACTACTGGGGGGAATCCCCCCATTGTGGGAGGGGCAGAGACACAAACTACTGGGGGAAATCTCCCCCTTGTGGGAGGGGCAGAGACAAGAACTACTGGGGGGAATCTCCCCATTGTGGGAGGGGCAGAGAAACGAACTACTGGGGGGAATTCCCCCATTGTGGGAGGGGCAGAGACACAAACTGCTGGGGGGAATCTCCCCACTGTGTGAGGGGCAGAGACACGAACTACTGGGGGAAATCTCCCCATTGTGGGAGGGGCAGAGACACAAACTGCTGGGGGGGGATCTCCCCCTTGTGGGAGGGGCAGATACACAAACTGCTGGGGGGAATCTCCCCATTGTGGGAGGGGCAGAGACAAGAACTACTGGGGGGAATCTCCCCATTGTGGGAGGGGCAGAGACACAAACTACTGGGGGGAATCCCCCCATTGTGGGAGGGGCAGAGACACGAACTACTGGGGGGAATCTCCCCATTGTGGGAGGGACAGAGACACAAACTGCTGGGGGGAATCTCCCCATTGTGGGAGGGGCAGAGACACAAACTACTGGGGGAAATCTCCCCATTGTGGGAGGGGCAGAGACACCAACTATTGGGAGGAATCTCCGCATTGTGGGAGGGGCAGAGACACGGACTACTGGGGGGAATCCCCCCATTGTGGGAGGGGCAGAGACACGAACTACTGGGGGAAATCCCCCCCTTGTGGGAGGGGCAGAGACACAAACTACTGGGGGGAATCCCCCCTTGTGGGAGGGGCAGAGACACAAACTACTGGGAGGAATCTCCCCTTGTGGGAGGGGCAGAGACATTTTACAACTGGCATTTCTGGAGACATGGGCAATGATTCGGTTTGATTTTTACACCCGGAAATCTTTCTCGGTGGAAACAACCTTTAAAGTGTTTGTAATTTCCAGAACAAAATGTCCCATCGCAGCACCCCAGGCCTCGGATCTGACGCCTGCATTCCTTTTCTGTATCCGGTGATCCTGCCAGTAACACATTGCCTGTCTTAGGGTGACAATGACTAGGGTCACTCTCCTGTCTCTATGGAGGAGCAGTGTTGTCACCCTAGGACAGGACTACAGAACACCTCCCCCTCTCCTCTTCCCTGTAGTCCTCTGAGAGATCTGCAAACAACACCATTGGTGGAATGCAACACAGGAAGTTATGAACTGACAAGATTTCTGGCGGGATCAACAGGTCTTTTGTTTTTTTTTTTTCAATTATTGAAGAAACGTTACAAATTGATTTTAGTGGATTATTTCTCCGACCTGAATAGAAGTTTATTGTTGGAGGTGACATGGGGGGAGGGGGGGGGTGCAGAGGGTTAACCAATCACAATGGTGAGGTCGTGCCGATGCGGTGCCGGGCCAATGACGGGTTAATGGTTCTCCCCATCATGTGACAATGAATGGTTTCTCACGGATGGGAGGGGAGATTTATGGGGAAGCGGTTCTGCTGGTGGATGGCGGAGGATGGAATGTGCGGCACATCAGGAAAAGTCATTCCTTCCTCAGGGCCTGGCAGGGAAGAGGTTAACCCACCAGAGATAATGACCCCCATCTTGTATGCGGGGTCTCCCAGAACATGTGACCCCTCATGTGTGGTCTCCAGGTCCGTGCAGCTGTGCTGGGATCACGTGTGCCACTTTATGAGTGATATTCTACATGTGTGCAACACGCTCCGCCGCGTCCTCATCCACCGCTGATCTGTGTAACACGGAACATGTGTCTGCCATCACCGCCATGTGTGCACAGCATTAGATTGTAAGCTCTGAGGACCAGGGCTCTCCAACATGTCCCATAATAGGAACAGAGGAACAGAGTGTCAGCTCCTCTGGTACAGAGACCGATGGGACTGTGGGGGAGGGGACGTTAGAGTGTAAGCTCCTCTGTACAGAGACTGATGGGACTGCGGGGGAGGGGACGTTAGAGTGTAAGCTCCTCTGGTGCAGAGACCGATGTGACTGCGGGGGAGGGGACGTTAGAGTGTAAGCTCCTCTGGTACAGAGACCGATGTGACTGCGGGGGAGGGGACGTTAGAGTGTAAGCTCCTCTGGTACAGAGACCGATGTGACTGCGGGGGAGGGGACGTTAGAGTGTAAGCTCCTCTGGTACAGAGACCGATGGGACTGCGGGGGAGGGGACGTTAGAGTGCAAGCTCCTCTGGTACAGAGACCGATGGGACTGCGGGGGAGGGGACGTTAGAGTGTAAGCTCCTCTGGTACAGAGACCGATGGGACTGCGGGGGAGGGGACGTTAGAGTGCAAGCTCCTCTGGTACAGAGACCGATGGGACTGCGGGGGAGGGGACGTTAGAGTGTAAGCTCCTCTGGTACAGAGACCGATGGGACTGCGGGGGAGGGGACGTTAGAGTGCAAGCTCCTCTGGTACAGAGACCGATGGGACTGCGGGGGAGGGGACGTTAGAGTGCAAGCTCCTCTGGTACAGAGACCGATGGGACTGCGGGGGAGGGGACGTTAGAGTGCAAGCTCCTCTGGTACAGAGACCGATGGGACTGCGGGGGAGGGGACATTAGAGTGTAAGCTCCTCTGTACAGAGACCGATGTGACTGCGGGGGAGGGGACATTAGAGTGTAAGCTCCTCTGTACAGAGACCGATGTGACTGCGGGGGAGGGGACATTAGAGTGTAAGCTCCTCTGGTACAGAGACTGATGTGACTGTGGGAGAGGGGACAATAGATCCTGGAGCCCCCCTTGAATTGTCAGGTTTGTGTATTTGGGTGGGGAATCATTAGGTAAATGTATCATTTTTATGGATATTATCAGATTGAACATTATATATAATACATTTTTGGAAACGTCTAATAATAAATATATATTGATAATAATCTCAGTGCTCTGTAGTGACATCACTGTGGTATACTGGCAGGTCGGTGACATCACTGTGGTATACTGGTAGGTCGGTGACATCACTGTGGTATACTGGCAGGTCGGTGACATCACTGTGGTATACTGGCAGGTCGGTGACATCACTGTAATATTACGGGTCATATACATTCTAATTATGGATGTACGGGTCATATACGGGTCTTATTATGGATGTACGGGTCATATACGGGTCTTATTATGGATGTACGGGTCATATACGGGTCTTATTGTGGATGTACGGATCATATACGGGTCTTATTATGGATGTACGGGTCATATACGGGTCTTATTATGGATGTACGGGTCATATACGGGTCTTATTATGGATGTACGGGTCATATACGGGTCTTATTGTGGATGTACGGGTCATATACGGGTCTTATTATGGATGTACGGGTCATATACGGTCTTATTATGGATGTACGGGTCATATACAGGTCTTATTATGGATGTACGGGTCATATACGGTCTTATTATGGATGTACGGATCATATACGGGTCTTATTATGGATGTACGGGTCATATACGGTCTTATTATGTATGTACGGATCATATACGGGTCTTATTATGGATGTACGGGTCATATACGGGTCTTATTATGGATGTACGGGTCATATACGGGTCTTATTGTGGATGTACGGGTCATATACGGGTCTTATTATGGATGTACGGGTCATATACGGTCTTATTATGGATGTACGGATCATATACGGGTCTTATTATGGATGTACGGATCATATACGGGTCTTATTATGGATGTACGGGTCATATACGGTCTTATTATGGATGTACGGGTCATATACGGGTCTTATTGTGGATGTACGGGTCATATACGGTCTTATTATGGATGTACGGATCATATACAGGTCTTATTATGGATGTACGGATCATATACGGTCTTATTATGGATGTACGGGTCATATACGGTCTTATTATGGATGTACGGGTCATATACGGTCTTATTATGGATGTACGGGTCATATACGGTCTTATTATGGATGTACGGGTCATATACGGTCTTATTATGGATGTACGGGTCATATACGGTCTTATTATGGATGTACGGGTCATATACGGTCTTATTATGGATGTACGGGTCATATACGGTCTTATTATGGATGTACGGATCATATACGGTCTTATTATGGATGTACGGATCATATACGGTCTTATTATGGATGTACGGGTCATATACGGGTCTTATTATGGATGTACGGGTCATATACGGGTCTTATTATGGATGTACGGGTCATATACGGTCTTATTATGTATGTACGGGTCATATACGGGTCTTATTATGGATGTACGGGTCATATACGGGTCTTATTATGGATGTACGGATCATATACGGGTCTTATTATGGATGTACGGGTCATATACGGGTCTTATTATGGATGTACGGGTCATATACGGGTCTTATTATGGATGTACGGATCATATACGGGTCTTATTATGGATGTACGGATCATATACGGGTCTTATTATGGATGTACGGATCATATACGGGTCTTATTATGGATGTACGGGTCATATACAGGTCTTATTATGGATGTACGGATCATATACGGGTCTTATTATGGATGTACGGATCATATACGGTCTTATTATGGATGTACGGGTCATATACGGTCTTATTATGGATGTACGGGTCATATACGGTCTTATTATGGATGTACGGGTCATATACGGTCTTATTATGGATGTACGGGTCATATACGGTCTTATTATGGATGTACGGGTCATATACGGTCTTATTATGGATGTACGGATCATATACGGTCTTATTATGGATGTACGGGTCATATACGGTCTTATTATGTATGTACGGGTCATATACGGGTCTTATTATGGATGTACGGGTCATATACGGGTCTTATTATGGATGTACGGATCATATACGGGTCTTATTATGGATGTACGGGTCATATACGGGTCTTATTATGGATGTACGGGTCATATACGGGTCTTATTATGGATGTACGGATCATATACGGGTCTTATTATGGATGTACGGATCATATACGGGTCTTATTATGGATGTACGGATCATATACGGGTCTTATTATGGATGTACGGATCATATACGGGTCTTATTATGGATGTACGGATCATATACGGGTCTTATTATGGATGTACGGGTCATATACGGTCTTATTATGGATGTACGGGTCATATACGGGTCTTATTATGGATGTACGGGTCATATACGGTCTTATTATGGATGTACGGATCATATACGGGTCTTATTATGGATGTACGGATCATATACGGGTCTTATTATGGATGTACGGGTCATATACGGGTCTTATTATGGATGTACGGGTCATATACGGTCTTATTATGGATGTACGGGTCATATACGGTCTTATTATGGATGTACGGGTCATATACGGGTCTTATTATGGATGTACGGGTCATATACGGGTCTTATTATGGATGTACGGATCATATACGGGTCTTATTATGGATGTACGGGTCATATACGGGTCTTATTATGGATGTACGGGTCATATACGGTCTTATTGTGGATGTACGGATCATATACGGGTCTTATTATGGATGTACGGGTCATATACGGGTCTTATTATGGATGTACGGGTCATATATGGTCTTATTGTGGATGTACGGGTCATATACGGGTCTTATTATGGATGTACGGGTCATATACGGTCTTATTGTGGATGTACGGGTCATATACGGTCTTATTATGGATGTACGGGTCATATACGGGTCTTATTATGGATGTACGGGTCATATACGGGTCTTATTATGGATGTACGGGTCATATACAGGTCTTATTATGGATGTACGGATCATATACGGGTCTTATTATGGATGTACGGATCATATACGGTCTTATTATGGATGTACGGGTCATATACGGTCTTATTATGGATGTACGGGTCATATACGGTCTTATTATGGATGTACGGGTCATATACGGTCTTATTATGGATGTACGGGTCATATACGGTCTTATTATGGATGTACGGGTCATATACGGTCTTATTATGGATGTACGGATCATATACGGTCTTATTATGGATGTACGGGTCATATACGGTCTTATTATGTATGTACGGGTCATATACGGGTCTTATTATGGATGTACGGGTCATATACGGGTCTTATTATGGATGTACGGATCATATACGGGTCTTATTATGGATGTACGGGTCATATACGGGTCTTATTATGGATGTACGGGTCATATACGGGTCTTATTATGGATGTACGGATCATATACGGGTCTTATTATGGATGTACGGGTCATATACGGTCTTATTATGGATGTACGGGTCATATACGGGTCTTATTATGGATGTACGGGTCATATACGGTCTTATTATGGATGTACGGATCATATACGGGTCTTATTATGGATGTACGGATCATATACGGGTCTTATTATGGATGTACGGGTCATATACGGGTCTTATTATGGATGTACGGGTCATATACGGTCTTATTATGGATGTACGGGTCATATACGGTCTTATTATGGATGTACGGGTCATATACGGGTCTTATTATGGATGTACGGGTCATATACGGGTCTTATTATGGATGTACGGATCATATACGGGTCTTATTATGGATGTACGGGTCATATACGGGTCTTATTATGGATGTACGGGTCATATACGGTCTTATTGTGGATGTACGGATCATATACGGGTCTTATTATGGATGTACGGGTCATATACGGGTCTTATTATGGATGTACGGGTCATATATGGTCTTATTGTGGATGTACGGGTCATATACGGGTCTTATTATGGATGTACGGGTCATATACGGTCTTATTGTGGATGTACGGGTCATATACGGTCTTATTATGGATGTACGGGTCATATACGGTCTTATTATGGATGTACGGGTCATATACGGGTCTTATTATGGATGTACGGGTCATATACGGGTCTTATTATGGATGTACGGGTCATATACGGGTCTTATTGTGGATGTACGGGTCATATACGGGTCTTATTATGGATGTACGGGTCATATACGGTCTTATTATGGATGTACGGGTCATATACAGGTCTTATTATGGATGTACGGATCATATACGGTCTTATTATGGATGTACGGATCATATACAGGTCTTATTATGGATGTACGGATCATATACGGTCTTATTATGGATGTACGGGTCATATACGGGTCTTATTATGGATGTACGGGTCATATACGGTCTTATTATGGATGTACGGATCATATACGGGTCTTATTATGGATGTACGGGTCATATACGGTCTTATTATGGATGTACGGGTCATATACGGGTCTTATTATGGATGTACGGGTCATATACGGGTCTTATTATGGATGTACAGATCATATACGGGTCTTATTATGGATGTACGGGTCATATACGGTCTTATTATGGATGTACGGGTCATATACGGGTCTTATTATGGATGTACGGATCATATACGGGTCTTATTATGGATGTACGGGTCATATACGGGTCTTATTATGGATGTACGGGTCATATACGGGTCTTATTATGGATGTACGGGTCATATACGGGTCTTATTATGGATGTACGGGTCATATACGGGTCTTATTATGGATGTACGGGTCATATACGGGTCTTATTATGGATGTACGGATCATATACGGTCTTATTATGGATGTACGGGTCATATACGGGTCTTATTATGGATGTACGGGTCATATACGGTCTTATTATGGATGTACGGGTCATATACGGGTCTTATTATGGATGTACGGGTCATATACGGGTCTTATTATGGATGTACGGGTCATATACGGGTCTTATTATGGATGTACGGGTCATATACGGTCTTATTATGGATGTACGGGTCATATACGGTCTTATTATGGATGTACGGGTCATATACGGTCTTATTATGGATGTACGGGTCATATACGGTCTTATTATGGATGTACGGGTCATATACGGGTCTTATTATGGATGTACGGGTCATATACGGTCTTATTATGGATGTACGGATCATATACGGTCTTATTATGGATGTACGGGTCATATACGGGTCTTATTATGGATGTACGGGTCATATACGGTCTTATTATGGATGTACGGGTCATATACGGGTCTTATTATGGATGTACGGATCATATACGGTCTTATTGTGGATGTACGGGTCATATACGGGTCTTATTGTGGATGTACGGGTCATATACGGGTCTTATTATGGATGTACGGGTCATATACGGGTCTTATTATGGATGTACGGGTCATATACGGGTCTTATTATGGATGTACGGGTCATATACGGTCTTATTATGGATGTACGGATCATATACGGGTCTTATTATGGATGTACGGATCATATACGGGTCTTATTATGGATGTACGGGTCATATACGGTCTTATTATGGATGTACGGGTCATATACGGGTCTTATTATGGATGTACGGGTCATATACGGTCTTATTATGGATGTACGGGTCATATACGGGTCTTATTATGGATGTACGGGTCATATACGGGTCTTATTATGGATGTACGGGTCATATACGGTCTTATTATGGATGTACGGGTCATATACGGGTCTTATTATGGATGTACGGGTCATATACGGGTCTTATTATGGATGTACGGGTCATATACGGGTCTTATTATGGATGTACGGATCATATACGGTCTTATTATGGATGTACGGATCATATACGGTCTTATTATGGATGTACGGGTCATATACGGTCTTATTATGGATGTACGGGTCATATACGGTCTTATTATGGATGTACGGGTCATATACGGGTCTTATTATGGATGTACGGGTCATATACGGGTCTTATTATGGATGTACGGGTCATATACGGTCTTATTATGGATGTACGGGTCATATACGGGTCTTATTATGGATGTACGGGTCATATACGGGTCTTATTATGGATGTACGGGTCATATACGGGTCTTATTATGGATGTACGGGTCATATACGGGTCTTATTATGGATGTACGGGTCATATACGGGTCTTATTATGGATGTACGGATCATATACGGTCTTATTATGGATGTACGGATCATATACGGTCTTATTATGGATGTACGGGTCATATACGGTCTTATTATGGATGTACGGGTCATATACGGGTCTTATTATGGATGTACGGGTCATATACGGGTCTTATTATGGATGTACGGGTCATATACGGGTCTTATTATGGATGTACGGGTCATATACGGTCTTATTATGGATGTACGGGTCATATACGGGTCTTATTATGGATGTACGGGTCATATACGGGTCTTATTATGGATGTACGGGTCTTATTATGGATGTACACGTCCTGTTAATATTCCCCTCGATGACCAATCAGGTGCAGATGAAATAAATGATCAGAATTTGGCTGGTCACATGATTGGATAATTGAGGTGAAGATGCTTCGCCTCCACTAATGATCGGCCGCCATCACCAAGAACAATGCGACTGGCGCACCTCTGGTATATATTTCCGGATCACCAAGGGTCTACAACCGGATCACAGGACCACCAGGGATCACCAGCCGGATCACCGAGGGTCTACAACCAAATCTCAGGACCACCAGCCGGATCACCGAGGGTCTACAACTGATCTCAGGACCACCAGGTATCACCAGCCGGATCACCGAGGGTCTACAACTGATCTCAGGACCACCAGGGATCACCAGCCGGATCACCGAGGGTCTACAACCAAATCTCAGGACCACCAGCCGGATCACCGAGGGTCTACAACTGATCTCAGGACCACCAGCCGGATCACCAGCCGGATCACCGAGGGTCTACAACTGATCTCAGGACCACCAGCCGGATCACCGAGGGTCTACAACTGATCTCAGGACCACCAGCCGGATCACCAGCCGGATCACTGAGGGTCTACAACTGATCTCAGGACCACCAGGTATCACCAGCCGGATCACCGAGGGTCTGCAACTGGATCTCAGGACCACCAGCCGGATCACCAGCCAGATCACCGAGGGTCTACAACCAAATCTCAGGACCACCAGCCGGATCACCGAGGGTCTACAACCAAATCTCAGGACCACCAGCCGGATCCCCACCACAGCATTCAGCGAATTATTCCAGTTGACCAATAACAACGACTTTTCCCAGGGAGGTCACAGTCACTAATGGTGTCACACATGAAAACTGACTGCCAAGACCAACCTGTGACCAGTCATATAGAGCTCCGCCCCCTTTCCTGGCTGGAGGGTGTCCAGCATCATCTAGCCTTTTCCTCCCCAGCCTGAGTCTCCCTGGCCCCGCCCCTTTTATTCAATAGACTTCAGTTCTTTCAAAGCTGAAGGCTCAGCATTACATGTGGGTGTTACCTATGCAAATACACCCTGCCTAGGAATGCCCACTTCTCCAGACTGACACCTGCCCATCTAGGCATTTTGATACTTCCATAACTCCTCCCACTGCTTGCATCAGGACTGAGAGCTCTGGAGAGGAGCGCTGAGGTGGGGGGCTGTGATGTTTTCAGGAAGCTATATACAGCCCCGTCGGCCCCTCCCACCAGCCATGATCTGCCTGCATTGCGCAGAGAAGCACAGAGACCCAGTGATGACATCACTGGCTGTAAAATGAGGAATGTAATGACAATGGAAACATTTTATTTAATAATAATATATAATTTTCTTTAATAATATCAGAAGAATGTTGATGAGGGGGGAGGGGGAAACCAGGGAAGACAATCCAATCAGATGATACTTTGCAGGTTCCTCCGCCTCCTCTGGTGATGGGAAGTCACAATCTCTGGTCACGGGATCATCTGAAACTTTATTTAGGAGAGAAAAGTTACAAAGTACAGTTCAGGCGGTCGGGCGATGAGCGGACGCAGAAAATCACCGCCAATGGCAGCCGTGCGCGCTTTTCCTCCTACAGGGAATACTGACTGAGGTCAGATGGACCCGGAACCTCACAGAGAATCCTTCGGAAACGCCGCCGATTCGCCAGCGAATGTTCCAATTCCCATAGAAAACCACACTGCTGACTGCATGCCATGTATGTACGGTGTAGTCTGTGCACGCGTGTTCACACACATCACAGACACGTAAAGGATTTGCCAGGTTTGCGTGACACCAATACTCAACCGTTCTCCGTGACCTCTGTCTGCCCCAGGGAGGGTAAAACATGGCGGATGGGGGGAGGTATGGAAATGCCTGAGATCAATATTATTCCGCAGCTTGGGGCCCCGGTGTACTCTGTAATTGGTGGACAGATCATGGAACCCCTGACTCCACCCGACTCCACCCCAGAGGTAGGTTTGGGGTCACTCTGTGCAACACCATTATAGAGCAGCTAACTATAACATTTTTATTATTTTCCACAAAAAAAAAACAGTTTTTGTCTCGATTCAAGATATTGGTGTCCACCTGCTGAGGGAACTGTCCTGGGGGCAGAATACATCAACCACGTGACCGAGAAGACAAGGATCCTGTCCCGGGGTGAAGGCCAAACATCAGATACCATAGAATCTGCCAAATAGCTTCAAACACAGAGAACAAAGATGGTGGCCGGGCTCCTCATGGAAGGAACCTCAGAAAACTGGTGGCTGGGCTCCACATGGGAGGGACCTCAGAAAACTGGTGGCTGAGCTCCACATGGGAGGGACCTCAGAAAACTGGTGGCTGGGCTCCGCATGGGAGGAACCTCAGAAAACTGGTGGCTGGGCTCCGCATGGGAGGAACCTCAGAAAACTGGTGGCTGGGCTCCACATGGGAGGGACCTCAGAAAACTGGTGGCTGGGCGCCGCATGGGAGGAACCTCAGAAAACTGGTGGCTGGGCTCCACATGGGAGGGACCTCAGAAAACTGGTGGCTGGGCTCCACATGGGAGGGACCTCAGAAAACTGGTGGCTGGGCTCCGCATGGGAGGAACCTCAGAAAACTGGTGGCTGGGCGCCGCATGGGAGGAACCTCAGAAAACTGGTGGCTGGGCTCCACATGGGAGGGACCTCAGAAAACTGGTGGCTGAGCTCGGTGTAGAAGGGACCTCAGAAAACTGGTGGCTGAGCTCCACATGGGAGGAACCTCAGAAAACGGGTGGCTGAGCTCGGTGTAGGAGGGACCTCAGAAAACTGGTGGCTGGGCTCCACATGGGAGGGACCTCAGAAAACGGGTGGCTGAGCTCGGTGTAGGAGGGACCTCAGAAAACTGGTGGCTGAGCTCCACATGGGAGGGTCCTCAGGAAACTGGTGGCTGAGCTCAGTGTAGGAGGGACCTCAGAAAACTGGTGCCTGAGCTCCACATGTGAGGGACCTCAGAAAACTGGTGCCTGAGCTCTGTGTAGGAGGGACCTCAGAAAATTGGTGGCTGGTCTTCGCGTGGGAGGGATCTCAGGAAACTGGTGGCTGGGCTTCGTGTGGTAGGGACCTAAAAAAACCTGGTGACTGGGCTCCACATGGGAGGGACCTCAGAAAACTGGTGGCTGGGCTTCTCATGGAAGGGACCTCAGAAAACTGGTGGCTGGGGTCCACATGGGAGGAACCTCAGAAAACTGTCAGCTGGGCTTCACGTGGAAGGGACCTTAGAAAACTGGTGGCTGAGCTTGGAGTAGGAGGGACCTTAGAAAACTGGTGGCTGAGCTCCACATGGGAGGGACCTCAGAAAATTGGTGGCTGAGCTCCACATGGGAGGGACCTCAGAAAACTGGTGGCTGGGCTCCACATGGGAGGGATGTCAGAAAACTGGTGCCTGAGCTCCACATGGGAGGGACCTCAGAAAACTGGTGCCTGAGCTCTGTGTAGGAGGGACCTCAGAAAATTGGTGGCTGGTCTTCGCGTGGGAGGGATCTCAGAAAACTGGGGGCTGGGCTTTGTGTGGTAGGGACCTAAAAAAACCTGGTGACTGGGCTCCACATGGGAGGGACCTCAGAAAACTGGTGGCTGGGCTTCTCATGGAAGGGACCTCAGAAAACTGGTGGCTGGGGTCCACATGGGAGGAACCTCAGAAAACTGTCAGCTGGGCGTCACGTGGAAGGGACCTTAGAAAATTTATGGCTGAGCTCCACATGGGAGGGACCTCAGAAAACTGGTGGCTGGGCTCCACATGGGAGGGACCTCAGAAAACTGGTGCCTGAGCTCTGTGTAGGAGGGACCTCAGAAAATTGGTGGCTGGTCTTTGCGTGGGAGAGATCTCAGAAAACTGGGGGCTGGGCTTTGTGTGGTAGGGACCTAAAAAAACCTGGTGACTGGGCTCCGCATGGGAGGGACCTCAGAAAACTGTCAGCTGGGTTTCACGTGGAAGGGACCTTAGAAAACTGGTGCCTGGAACGTGTTGAGGTCTGACCTCATATTATACGCTTTTGGTAAATCTAAAGGACAATTGTATGATGTATGGCCGGCCTTAGCAATCATCAGACCTTCTTCACGGATTACCAGAGTTCCAAGCGTCTGTCCTCTTCTGCACAGCAGAGTGCTCAGCCAATCACAGCAGGCGATTCTACCTCATTATACAACTCAGTGCACATCCATCGGGGGGCCGGGGATGCCGGAGCCAACAGGAGCCTGGAGCTGTCACAATGTATCGGACACACAGCATGGAGGAGACCCAAGATGGCGGACTCGTCCCCCTGGTCCTGCTGTGGGAATGAAGACAGCATGGCTTCCAGATGGGGAGCCCCTCAGACTGTTTGTTCTGGTTCCAGGCTCCCACCCCCAACCCCACTGTGCTGCCCACCATACTTCCCACATCCTGTACCCCCCAGACTCCCATCCCCATCATACTGCCTCCATCAGACTCTCACCCCCGCTGTGCTGCCCACCAAACATCCTTCATCCTGCCTCCATCAGACTTCCACCCCCCGCTGTGTTGCCCACCACACTTCCGCCATCCTGTACCCCTCAGACTCCCATTCCCATCATACTGCCTCCATCAGACTCCCACCCCCACTGTGCTGCCCACCACACTTCCCCCACCCTGTCCCCCTCAGACTTCCATCCCCATCATACAGCTTACTGACTTCCCACCTCCAACTGTGCTGCCCACCAAACACTCCTCATCCTGCCTCCATCAGACTCCCGCCCCAACTGTGCTGCCCACCCAACATCCCTCATCCTGCCTCCATCAGACTCCCACCCCAACTTTGCTCACCACCAAACATCCCTCATCCTGCCTCCATCAGACTCCCACCCCAACTGTGCTGCCCACCCAACATCCCTCATCCTGCCTCCATCAGACTCCCACCCCAACTGTGCTGCCCACCAAACATCCCTCATCCTGCCTCCATCAGACTCCCACTCAACTGTGCTGACCACCAAACATCCCTCATCCTGCCTCCATCAGGCTCCCACCCAACTGTGCTGCCCACCAAACATCCCTCATCCTGCCTCCATCAGACTCCCACCCCAACTTTGCTGCCCACCAAACATCCCTCATCCTGCCTCCATCAGACTCCCGCCCCAACTGTGCTGCCCACCAAACATCCATCATCCTGCCTCCATCAGACTCCCACCCCAACTGTGCTGCCCACCAAACATCCCTCATCCTGCCTCCATCAGACTCCCACCTCCAACTGTGCTGCCCACTAAACACTCCTCATCCTGCCTCCATCAGACTCCCACCCCAACTGTGCTGCCCACCAAGCATCCCTCACCCTGTCCCCTCAGACTCCAATCCCCATCATACTGCCTCCATCAGACTCCCACCCCAACTGTGCTGCCCACCAAACATCCATCATCCTGCCTCCATCAGACTCCCACCCCAACTGTGCTGCCCACCAAACATCCCTCATCCTGCCTCCATCAGACTCCCACCTCCAACTGTGCTGCCCACCAAACACTCCTCATCCTGCCTCCATCAGACTCCCGCCCCAACTGTGCTGCCCACCAAGCATCCCTCACCCTGTCCCCTCAGACTCCCATCCCCATCATACTGCCTCCATCAGACTCCCACCCCAACTGTGCTGCCCACCACACTTCCCCCACCCTGTCCCCCTCAGACTTCCATCCCCATCATACAGCTTACTGAATTCCCCTTCAAATTCCAACCCCCACCTCCATACTAACTACTAAACTTCCCCCACCCTGCCCACATCAAACTGCTACCCCAACTGTGCTGCCCACCAAACATCCCTCATCCTGCCTCCATCAGACTCTCACCTCCAACTGTGCTGCCCACCAAACATCCCTCATCCTGCCTCCATCAGACTCCCGCCCCAACTGTGCTGCCCACCAAACATCCCTCATCCTGCCTCCA
The DNA here is from genome assembly GCF_062004578.1 of Staurois parvus. Taxonomy (NCBI): domain Eukaryota; kingdom Metazoa; phylum Chordata; class Amphibia; order Anura; family Ranidae; genus Staurois; species Staurois parvus. The sequence goes on along the minus strand of NW_028320500.1, from coordinate 32,584 downwards.
TCAGACTCCCGCCCCAACTGTGCTGCCCACCAAACATCCCTCATCCTGCCTCCATCAGACTCCCGCCCCAACTGTGCTGCCCACCAAACATCCCTCAACCTGCCTCCATCAGACTCCCGCCCCAACTGTGCTGCCCACCAAACATCCCTCATCCTGCCTCCATCAGACTCCCGCCCCAACTGTGCTGCCCACCAAACATCCCTCATCCTGCCTCCATCAGACTCCCACCCCAACTGTGCTGCCCACCAAGCATCCCTCATCCTTCACTGGGGACAGGATCATGTTATTTTCAAGGAACATCTTCATCGGAGTATCGCTAACAGTAGCAGTGGTGCAGTTGCTGCGTCTCTAGCTGTCTATATACAGGGATCTCCAAGGAACGAGTGCAGGCAGCAGATCCCAATACAAATGTAGATTGTAAGCTCTTATGGCCAGGGCCCTCCTACGCCTCCTGTACTGACTGGTATGCCTGCCCTGCCTGCCATTGTATTGTAAAACGCTTCACAAACAATTGCCGCCATTTGACCCGGTATAATAATAATGATGAGATATCAGAACGATCATGGCGGCCATTCTGAATAATCGTCTGCAGCGTCTGGTGCTTCTAAACTGCAGTCAGAGACGCAGGATATGTCCGTGTTTCCACTGCTTGTTACTCAGCAACGGTGAAATGGAAGTATAAGTGTCCCCCAGCGCTCCACAACCCTCGGATCAGCCAATCCTGTGCACCCACCAGACACCCCAAAAACACAATATCACTGACCCCGATCCTACCAGACACCCCAAAAACCAACATCACTGACCCCAATCCTACCAGACACCCCAAAAACCCAATATCACTGACCCCGATCCTACCAGACACCCCAAAAACCCAAAATCACTGACCCCAATCCTACCAGACACCCCAAAAAAACGATATCACTGACCCCAATCCTACCAGACACCCCAAAAACCCAAAATCACTGACCCCGATCCTACCAGACACCCCAAAAACCCAATATCACTGACCCCGATCCTACCAGACACCCCAAAAACCAACATCACCAGCCCTAACCCTACCAGACACCCCAAAAACCCAACATCACCAGCCCTAACCCTACCAGACACCCCAAAAACCCAAGATCACGGACCCCGATCCTACCAGACACCCCAAAAACCCAATATCACTGACCCCGATCCTACCAGACACCCCAAAAACCAACATCACCAGCCCGAACCCTACCAGACACCCCAAAAACCCAATATCACTGACCCCGATCCTACCAGACACCCCAAAAACCAACATCACCAGCCCGAACCCTACCAGACACCCCAAAAACCCAAAATCACTGACCCCAATCCTACCAGACACCCCAAAAACCCAATATCACTGACCCCGATCCTACCAGACACCCCAAAAACTAACATCACCAGCCCTAACCCTACCAAACACCCCAAAAACCCAACATCGCCAACTCCAATCCCACCAGACACCCCAAAAACCCAACATCACCAGCCCTAACCCTACCAGACACCCCAAAAACCAACATCACTAGCCCGAACCCTACCAGACACCCCAAAAACCCAATATCACTGACCCCGATCGTACTACACACCCCAAAAACCAATATCAACAGCCCTAACCCTACCAGACACCCAAAAATCACTGGCCCCGATCCTACCAGACACCCTAAAAACCAACAACACCAGCCCTAACCCTACCAGACACCCCAAAAACCCAATATCACTGACCCGATCCTACCAGACACCCCAAAAATCAACATCACCAGTCCTAACCTTACCAGATACCCCAAAAACCCAATATCACTCACCCCAATTCTATCAAACACCACAAATAAACAATATCACTGACCTCAATCCTACCAGACACCCCAAAAACCAACATCACCAGCCCGAACCCTACCAGACACCCCAAGAACCCGAAATCACTGACCCCAATCCTACCAGACACCCCAAAAACCCAATATCACTGACCCCGATCCTACCAGACACCCCAAAAACTAACATCACCAGCCCTAACCCTACCAGACACCCCAAAAACCCAACATCGACAACCCCAATCCCACCAGACACCCCAAAAACCCAACATCACCAGCCCTAACCCTACCAGACACCCCAAAAATCCAATATCACTGACCCTGATCCTACCAGACACCCCAAAAACCAACATCACTAGCCCGAACCCTACCAGACACCCCAAAAACCCAATATCACTGACCCCGATCGTACTACACACCCCAAAAACCAATATCAACAGCCCTAACCCTACCAGACACCCAAAAATCACTGGCCCCGATCCTACCAGACACCCCAAAAACCAACATCACCAGCCCGAACCCTACCAGACACCCCAAAAACCCAATATCACTGACCCCGATCCTACCAGACACCCCAAAAACCAACATCACCAGCCCGAACCCTACCAGACACCCCAAAAACCCAAAATCACTGACCCCAATCCTACCAGACACCCCAAAAACCCAATATCACTGACCCCGATCCTACCAGACACCCCAAAAACTAACATCACCAGCCCTAACCCTACCAGACACCCCAAAAACCCAACATCGACAACCCCAATCCCACCAGACACCCCAAAAACCCAACATCACCAGCCCTAACCCTACCAGACACCCCAAAAATCCAATATCACTGACCCTGATCCTACCAGACACCCCAAAAACCAACATCACTAGCCCGAACCCTACCAGACACCCCAAAAACCCAATATCACTGACCCCGATCGTACTACACACCCCAAAAACCAATATCAACAGCCCTAACCCTACCAGACACCCAAAAATCACTGGCCCCGATCCTACCAGACACCCCAAAAACCAACATCACCAGCCCGAACCCTACCAGACACCCCAAAAACCCAATATCACTGACCCCGATCCTACCAGACACCCCAAAAACCAACATCACCAGCCCGAACCCTACCAGACACCCCAAAAACCCCAAATCACTGACCCCAATCCTACCAGACACCCCAAAAACCCAATATCACTGACCCCGATCCTACCAGACACCCCAAAAACTAACATCACCAGCCCTAACCCTACCAGACACCCCAAAAACCAAACATCGCCAACTCCAATCCCACCAGACACCCCAAAAACCCAACATCACCAGCCCTAACCCTACCAGACACCCCAAAAACCAACATCACTAGCCCGAACCCTACCAGACACCCCAAAAACCCAATATCACTGACCCCGATCGTACTACACACCCCTAAAACCAATATCAACAGCCCTAACCCTACCAGACACCCAAAAATCACTGGCCCCGATCCTACCAGACACCCCAAAAACCAACAACACCAGCCCTAACCCTACCAGACACCCCAAAAACCCAATATCACTGACTCGATCCTACCAAACACCCCAAAAATCAACATCACCAGTCCTAACCCTACCAGATACCCCAAAAACCCAATATCACTCACCCCAATTCTATCAAACACCACAAATAAACAATATCACTGACCTCAATCCTAGCAGACACCCCAAAAACTAACATTACTGACCCTAACACTACCAGACACCCCAAAAACCCAATATCACTGACCCCAATCTTACCAGACATCCTAGACACCAATATCACAAACCTCAATCCTACCAGACACCCCAAACATCCAACCTAACCAACCTCAATCCTACCAGACACCCCAAACATCCAACCTAACCAACCTTAATCCTACCAGACACCCCAAAAATCAAACATAACCATCCTCAATCCTACCAGACACCCCAAAAATCCAACCTAACCAACCTTAATCCTACCAGACACCCCAAACATCCAACCTAACCAACCTCAATCCTACCAGACACCCCAAAAATCTAACATCACTGACCCCAATCCTTCCAGATACCCTAACAACCCAACATCACCAACCCTACCAGACACCCTGACAACAGAACATCACTGACTACAATCCTTCCAGACACCCCAAAAATCCAACATCACTGACCCCAACTCTACCAGACACCCCAAAAACCCAATATCAATGACCCCAATCCTTCCTGACACCCCAGACACCAACATCACCAACCTCAGTCCTACCAAACACCTCAAAAATCCAACATCACTGACCCCAATCCTTCTGGACACCCCAGAAACCCAACATCACTGACCCCAATCCTTACAGACATCCAAACAACCCAAAAACACCAACCCTACCAGACACCCTGACAACACAACATCAATGACCCCAATCCTTCCAGACACCTCAAAAATCCAACACCACCGACCATAACTCTACCAGACACCCCAAAAACCCAATATCAATTACCCCGATCCTTCCAGACACCCCAGACATCAATATCACCAACCTCAGTCCTACCAGACACCCCAAAAATCCAACATAACCAACCTCAATCCTACCAGACACCCCAAACATCCAACCTAACCAACCTCAATCCTACCAGACACCCTGACAACAGAACATCACTGACTACAATCCTTCCAGACACCCCAAAAATCCAACATCACTGACCCCAACTCTACCAGACACCCCAAAAAACCCAATATCAATGACCCCAATCCTTCCTGACACTCCAGACACCAATATCTCCAACCTCAGTCCTACCAGACACCCCAAAAATCCAACATCACCAACCGCAATCCTTCCAGACACACCAAAAATCCAACATCACTGACCCTAAGTCTACCAGACACCCCAAAAACCAACATCACCAGCCCCAACCCTACCAGACACCCCAAAAACCCAACATCGCCAACCCCAATCTTACCAGACCCCCCAAAAAACCAACATTGATGACCCCGATCATACCAGACACCCCAAAAACCCAACATCACCAGCCCTAACCCTACCAGACACCCCAAAAACCCAAGATCACTGACCCCAATCCTACCAGACACCCCAAAAACCCAATATCACTGACCCCAATTCTATCAGACACCACAAATAAACAATATCACTGACCCCAATCCTACCAGACACCCCAAAAACCAACATTACTGACCCTAACACTACCAGACACCCCAAAAACCCAATATCACTGACCCCAATCTTACCAGACATCCCAACAATCTAACATCACCAACCCCAATCCTTCCAGACATCCTAGACACCAATATCACAAACCTCAATCCTACCAGACACCCCAAACATCCAATCTAACCAACCTCAATCCTACCAGACACCCCAAAAATCCAACATAACCAACCTCAATCCTACCAGACACCCCAAACATCAGACCTAACCAACCTCAATCCTACCAGACACCCCAAACATCCAACCTAACCAACCTCAATCCTACCAGACACCCTGACAACAGAACATCACTGACTACAATCCTTCCAGACACCCCAAAAATCCAACATCACTGACCCCAACTCTACCAGACACCCCAAAAACCCAATATCAATGACCCCAATCCTTCCTGACACTCCAGACACCAACATCACCAACCTCAGTCCTACCAGACACCCCAAACATCCAACCTAACCAACCTCAATCCTACCCGACACCCCAAACATCCAACCTAACCGACCTCAATCCTACCAGACACCCCAAACATCCAACATCACTGACCCCAATACTTCCAGATACCCTAACAACCCAACATCACCAACCCTACCAGACACCCCAAAAACCCAATATCAATGACCCCAATCCTTCCTGACACCCCAGACACCAACATCACCAACCTCAGTCCTACCAAACACCTCAAAAATCCAACATCACTGACCCCAATCCTTCTGGACACCCCAGAAACCCAACATCACTGACCCCAATCCTTCTGGACACCCCAGAAACCCAACATCACTGACCCCAATCCTTACAGACATCCAAACAACCCAAAAACACCAACCCTACCAGACACCCTGACAACACAACATCACTGACCCCAATCCTTCCAGACACCTCAACAATCCAACATCACTGACCATAACTCTACCAGACACCCCAAAAACCCAATATCAATTACCCCGATCCTTCCAGACACCCCAAACATCAATATCACCAACCTCAGTCCTACCAGACACCCCAAAAATCCAACATCACTGACCCTAAGTCTACTAGACACCCCAACAATCCAACATCAACAGCCCCAACCCTACCAGACAACCCAAAAACCCCAATACCACCGCCCCCGATCCTACGAGACACCCCAAAAACCAACATCACCAGTCCTAACCCTACCAGACACCCCAACAACCCAACATCGCCAACCCCAATCCTACCAGACACCCTAAAAAACCAACATCGATGACCCCGATCATCGATGACACCCCAAAAACAAACATCACCAGTCCAAACCCTACTAAACACCCCAACAACCCAACATCACCAACCCTATCCCTACCAGACACCCCAGAAATCCAACATCACCAACCCTAACCCTACCAGACACCCCAGAAATCCAACATCACCAACCCTAACCCTACCAGACACCCCAGAAATCCAACATCACTGACCCCAATCATTCCAGACACCCCAGAAATTCAACATCACTGACCCCAATCCTTCCAGACACCCCATAAATCCAACATCACCAACCCTAATCCTACCAGACACCCCAGAAATCCAACATCACTGACCCCAATCCTACCAAACACCCCGAAAGCCAACATTACTGATCCCTATCCTACCAGACACCCCGAAAGCCAACATTACTGACCCCTATCCTACCAGACACCCCGAAAGCCAACATTACTGATCCCTATCCTACCAGACACCCCAAAAATTTATCATCACCGACTTGGGTTCAGTCTAATCAATCAGCATAGACCCCTCCCAGCAATAGAACTAGTGATTGGCCGAACACCCCGTTTGGTTTGCAGTCGAACATTCAAACCTACAGAATGTACTGAGCGATATCTTCCTGCATCTGAGTGTGTGGTGAGATCCCGCCCAGCAACTACAATCCGGCGGGAGTTCCATGATGACGTCACACAGTATTTAGTAGTGAGACATTCATGACATAGACTGCAGCGCAGAACAAGCTCTGACACAGACCGCGGCGCAGTACACGCTCTGACATAGGCCGTGGCACAGTACACGCTCTGACACAGGCCACGGCGCAGTACACGCTCTGACACAGGCCACGGCGCAGTACACGCTCTGACATAGGCCGTGGCACAGTACACGCTCTGACACAGGCCATGGCGCAGTACACGCTCTGACACAGGCCACGGCGCAGTACACGCTCTGACACAGGCCGTGGCGCAGAACACGCTCTGACACAGGCCGCGGCGCAGTACACGCTCTGACACAGGCCGCGGCGCAGTACACGCTCTGACACAGAACATGGAGCAGTACACACTCTGACACAGGCCGCGGCGCAGTACACATCTGACACAGGCCGTGGCGCAGTACACGCCCTGACACAGGCCGCAGCGCAGTACACGCTCTGACACAGGCCGTGGCGCAGTACACGCTCTGACACAGGCCGCGGCGCAGTACATGCTCTGACACAGAACATGGAGCAGTACACGCTCTGACACAGAACATGGAGCAGTACAAGCTCTGACACAGAATGCGGCGCAGTACACGCTCTGATGCAGAACACGGATCGCTGTCACTCAGCCACACACAGCTACAATGTAATTACATGTTCAGGATAATAATACGCTGACTGCGGCCATTTATCAGAGTTCCGGGATTCCCCGCTTGTCTGCCGTCCCGTCCTGAGAAAATTCCCCCATTATGAAAAATCAGAAATAAATCACCCCGGCGACACGGAGGGACGCCATACAGACACAGCCCATCACACACCCTACAGACACAGCCCATCACACACACCCTACAGACACAGCCCATCACACACACCCTACAGACACAGCCCATCACACACCCTACAGACACAGCCCATCACACACACCCTACAGACACAGCGCATCACACACACCCTACAGACACAGCCCATCACATACACCCTACAGACACAGCCCATCACACACCCTACAGACACAGCCCATCACACACACCCTACAGACACAGCCCATCACATACACCCTACAGACACAGCCCATCACACACACCCTACAGACACAGCCCATCACATACACCCTACAGACACAGCGCATCACACACACCCTACAGACACAGCCCATCACACACCCTACAGACACAGCCCATCACATACCCTACAGACACAGCCCATCACACACCCTACAGACACAGCCCATCACACACCCTACAGACACAGCCCATCACATACACCCTACAGACACAGCCCATCACATACCCTACAGACACAGCCCATCACACACCCTACAGACACAGCCCATCACACACCCTACAGACACAGCCCATCACATACACCCTACAGACACAGCCCATCACACACCCTACAGACACAGCCCATCACACACACCCTACAGACACAGCCCATCACACACCCTACAGACACAGCCCATCACACACCCTACAGACACAGCGCATCACACACACCCTACAGACACAGCGCATCACAAACACCCTACAGACACAGCCCATCACACACACCCTACAGACACAGCCCATCACACACCCTACAGACACAGCCCATCACACACACCCTACAGACACAGCCCATCACACACACCCTACAGACACAGCCCATCACACACCCTACAGACACAGCCCATCACACACACCCTACAGACACAGCCCATCACACACCCTACAGACACAGCCCATCACACACACCCTACAGACACAGCCCATCACACACACCCTACAGACACAGCCCATCACACACCCTACAGACACAGCCCATCACACACACCCTACAGACACAGCCCATCACACACACCCTACAGACACAGCCCATCACACACACCCTACAGACACAGCCCATCACACACCCTACAGACACAGCCCATCACACACCCTACAGACACAGCACATCACATACACCCTACAGACACAGCCCATCACACACACCCTACAGACACAGCCCATCACATACCCTACAGACACAGCCCATCACACACCCTACAGACACAGCCCATCACATACACCCTACAGACACAGCCCATCACACACACCCTACAGACACAGCCCATCACACACACCCTACAGACACAGCACATCACATACACCCTACAGACACAGCCCATCACACACACCCTACAGACACAGCCCATCACATACACCCCACAGACACAGCCCATCACACACCCTACAGACACAGCCCATCACACACCCTACAGACACAGCCCATCACACACACCCTACAGACACAGCCCATCACACACACCCTACAGACACAGCCCATCACACACACCCTACAGACACAGCCCATCACACACACCCTACAGACACAGCCCATCACATACACCCTACAGACACAGCGCATCACACACACCCTACAGACACAGCCCATCACACACCCTACAGACACAGCCCATCACACACCCTACAGACACAGCCCATCACACACCCTACAGACACAGCCCATCACACACCCTACAGACACAGCCCATCACACACCCTACAGACACAGCCCATCACACACCCTACAGACACAGCCCATCACACACACCCTACAGACACAGCCCATCACATACCCCCTACAGACACAGCCCATCACACACACCCTACAGACACAGCCCATCACACACCCTACAGACACAGCCCATCACACACCCTACAGACACAGCGCATCACACACACCCTACAGACACAGCCCATCACACACCCTACAGACACAGCCCATCACACACACCCTACAGACACAGCCCATCACACACACCCTACAGACACAGCCCATCACATACACCCTACAGACACAGCCCATCACACACACCCTACAGACACAGCCCATCACACACACCCTACAGACACAGCCCATCACACACACCCTACAGACACAGCCCATCACACACCCTACAGACACAGCCCATCACACACACCCTACAGACACAGCCCATCACATACACCCCACAGACACAGCCCATCACACACCCTACAGACACAGCCCATCACACACCCTACAGACACAGCCCATCACACACACCCTACAGACACAGCCCATCACACACACCCTACAGACACAGCCCATCACACACACCCTACAGACACAGCCCATCACACACACCCTACAGACACAGCCCATCACACACACCCTACAGACACAGCGCATCACACACACCCTACAGACACAGCGCATCACACACACCCTACAGACACAGCCCATCACACACCCTACAGACACAGCCCATCACACACCCTACAGACACAGCCCATCACACACCCTACAGACACAGCCCATCACACACCCTACAGACACAGCCCATCACACACACCCTACAGACACAGCCCATCACACACCCCCTACAGACACAGCCCATCACACACACCCTACAGACACAGCCCATCACACACCCTACAGACACAGCCCATCACACACCCTACAGACACAGCGCATCACACACACCCTACAGACACAGCCCATCACACACCCTACAGACACAGCCCATCACACACACCCTACAGACACAGCCCATCACACACACCCTACAGACACAGCCCATCACATACACCCTACAGACACAGCCCATCACACACACCCTACAGACACAGCCCATCACACACACCCTACAGACACAGCCCATCACACACACCCTACAGACACAGCCCATCACACACACCCTACAGACACAGCCCATCACACACACCCTACAGACACAGCCCATCACACACACCCTACAGACACAGCCCATCACACACACCCTACAGACACAGCCCAACACACACACCCTACAGACACAGCCCATCACATACACCCTACAGACACAGCCCATCACACACACCCTACAGACACAGCCCATCACACACACCCTACAGACACAGCCCATCACACACACCCTACAGACACAGCCCATCACACACCCTACAGACACAGCCCATCACACACACCCTACAGACACAGCCCATCACACACACCCTACAGACACAGCCCATCACATACACCCTACAGACACAGCCCATCACACACACCCTACAGACACAGCCCATCACACACACCCTACAGACACAGCGCAGCCAGAGGAAGGCAAAATCCCCAATAAAGAACGATCCAATCCTCTCCAATTGGGGAATGAAATTCCTTCCTGACCCCCAAGGAGGCAATCGATTGATTTGTGCAAGTAATTTAAATAAATGGCGCCAACCAGACGCATCCCTCCATCACACTGAGGTGAGAGTTCCCACACTTCTCTTCATGGGAAACTGTAGAAAATTAAAGTTGTTTGATACAAAATATCTGAGGTGTAATAACTGAAACAATCGATACAAAAATGTAAACAGAGGAAGATTATCTGATAGAAATAGAAATAGAAAGTGATATAAAACAATCTAAACCAACACAAAGAAACTGATAGAAAAAACGATGAACATGGATACAAGAATGACACAAATAAACCGATACAAAGAAACTTCATGGATGAAAACAAGACAAAGAGATACAACATTGACACAAAGAAAACAATATGAACCGATACAAAGAAACTACCAGAAACCAAACGAGAAATGGATACAAAAGAGGCACAAATAAACTGATATAAACCAACACAAATAAACTGATATAAACCGATACAAATAAACTGATATAAACCAACACAAATAAACTGATATCAACCGATACAAATAAACTGATATAAAGCGATACAAATAAACTGATATCAACCGACACAAATAAACTGATATAAAGCGATACAAATAAACTGATATAAAGCGACACAAATAAACTGATATAAACTGATACAAATAAACTGATATAAAGTGACACAAATAAACTGATATAAACTGATACAAATAAACTGATATAAACTGATACAAATAAACTGATATAAAGCAAGACAAATAAACTGATATAAAGCGATACAAATAAACTGATATAAAGCGACACAAATAAACTGATATAAAGCGAGACAAATAAACTGATATAAAGCGATACAAATAAACTGATATAAACTGATACAAATAAACTGATATAAACTGATACAAATAAACTGATATAAAGCGAGACAAATAAACTGATATAAACTGATACAAATAAACTGATATAAACTGATACAAATAAACTGATATAAACTGATACAAATAAACTGATATAAACTGATACAAATAAACTGATATAAAGCGAGACAAATAAACTGATATAAAGCGATACAAATAAACTGATATAAAGCGATACAAATAAACTGATATAAACTGATACAAATAAACTGATATAAAGCGATACAAATAAACTGATATAAAGCGATACAAATAAACTGATATAAACCGATACAAATAAACTGATATAAAGCGATACAAATAAACTGATATAAAGCAATACAAATAAACTGATATAAAGCGATACAAATAAACTGATATAAACCGATACAAATAAACTGATATAAACTGATACAAATAAACTGATATAAACCGATACAAATAAACTGATATAAAGCGACACAAATAAACTGATATAAACCGATACAAATAAACTGATATAAACCGACACAAATAAACTGATATAAACCGACACAAATAAACTGATATAAACCGATACAAATAAACTGGGAAATAAATATGTGAATTGAGACAAAAATGCTACAAATGGATGCAGGCCTCACTCACACAGCCATGTAAACCCCACACATGTGCAGCGCCATGCACACGGGGCTCTAAAGAGAAGAACCAGTTCCCTCGGCAGAAACAAACATTGACATTGCGTGTTTTTGTTCAGTTTAGGAGTTTTGGGGAGTTTAGTGTTTTTTTGCCGCCAGAAAGCTCCAATCAAAAACGCAACCAGAAGGTTTATTATTTCTTCCTGTCTCTTGAGCTTAAAATACGCCTCTAATCATCCTAATGTACACAGACAGGCAGGAGAACATTGTATGCACACGGACAGGCAGGAGAACATTGTATGCACACGGACACGCAGGAGAACATTGTATGCACACAGACAGGCAGGAGAACATTGTATGCACACAGACAGGCAGGAGAACATTGTATGCACACGGACAGGCAGGAGAACATTGTATGCACACAGACACGCAGGAGAACATTGTATGCACACAGACAGGCAGGAGAACATTGTATGCACACGGACAGGCAGGAGAACATTGTATGCACACGGACAGGCAGGACAACATTGTATGCACACGGACACGCAGGAGAACATTGTATGCACATGGACAGGCAGGAGAATATTGTATGCACACGGACACGCAGTAGAACATTGTATGCACACGGACACGCAGTAGAATAATCTATGCACACGGACACGCAGGAGAACATTGTATGCACACAGACACGCAGTAGAACATTGTATGCACACGGACACGCAGTAGAATAATCTATGCACACGGACACGCAGGAGAACATTGTATGCACACGGACAGGCAGGAGAACATTGTATGCACACGGACAGGCAGGACAACATTGTATGCACACGGACACGCAGGAGAACATTGTATGCACACGGACAGGCAGGAGAATATTGTATGCACACGGACACGCAGTAGAACATTGTATGCACACGGACACGCAGTAGAATAATCTATGCACACGGACACGCAGGAGAACATTGTATGCACACGGACACGCAGTAGAACATTGTATGCACACGGACACGCAGTAGAATAATCTATGCACACGGACACGCAGGAGAACATTGTATGCGCACGGACACGCAGGAGAACATTCTATGCGCACGAACACGCAGGAGAACATTGTATGCACACGGACACGCAGGAGAACATTGCATGCACACGGACATGTGGGGGAGAACATTGCATGCACACGGACACGTGGGGGAGAACATTCTATGCACACGGACACGTGGGGGAGAACATTGCATGCACACGGACACGTGGGGGAGAACATTCTATGCACACAGACACACGGGAGAGAACATTCTATGCACAAGGACACGCAGGAGAACATTGTATGCACACGGACACGCAGTAGAATAATCTCTGCACACGGACACGCAGGAGAACATTCTATGCACACGAACACGCAGGAGAACATTGCATGCACACGGACACGCAGGAGAACATTGCATGCACACGGACATGCAGGAGAACATTGCATGCACACGGACATGCAGGAGAACATTGCATGCACACGGACACGTGGGGGAGAACATTGCATGCACACGGACACGTGGGGGAGAACATTCTATGCACACGGACACGTGGGGGAGAACATTCTATGCACACAGACACACAGGAGAACATTCTATGCACACAGACACGCAGGAGAACATTCTATGCACAAGGACACGCAGGAGAACATTGTATGCACACGGACACGCAGGAGAACATTGTATGCACACGGACACGCAGGAGAACATTGTATGCACACGGACACGCAGAAGAACATTGTATGCACACGGACACGCAGGAGAACATTATATGTACATGGACACGCAGGAGAACATTGTATGTACACAGACATGAAGGAGAACATTGTATGCACATGGACACGCAGGATAACATTGTATGCACACGGACATGAAGGAGAACATTGTATGTACATGAACACACAGGAGAACATTGTATGCACACGGACACGCAGGATAACATTGTATGTACACGGACATGAAGGAGAACATTGTATGCACACAGACACGCAGAATAACATTGTATGTACACGGACACGCATAATAACATTGTATGCACACGGACACGCAGAATAACACTGCACATGGACACGCAGGATGACATTGTATGTACACGGACACGCATAATAAGATTCTATGCACACAGACATGCAGGATGACATTGTATGCACACGGACACGCAGGATGACATTGTATGCACACGGACACGCAGGATAACATTGTATGCACACGGACACGCAGGATGACATTGTATGCACATGGACACGCAGGATGACATTGTATGCACACGGACACGCAGGATGACACTGTATGCACACGGACACGCAGGATAACATTGTATGCACATGGACACGCAGGATGACATTGTATGCACACGGACACGCAGGATAACATTGTATGCACATGGACATGCAGGAGAACATTGTATGCACCTGGACACGCAGGATGACATTGTATGCACACGGACACGCAGGATGACATTGTATGCACACGGACACGCAGGAGAACATTGTATGCACACAGACACGCAGGATACCATTGTATGCACATGGACACGCAGGAGAACATTGTATGCACATGGACACCCAGGAGAACATTGTATGCACATGGATAAGCAGGATGACATTGTATGCACACGGACACGCAGGATGACACTGTATACACACGGACACGCAGGATGACATTGTATGCACACGGACACGCAGGATGACATTGTATGCACACGGACACGCAGGATGACATTGTATGCACACGGACACGCAGGATAAGATTGTATGCACACGGACACGCAGGATGACATTGTATGCACACGGACACGCAGGATAACATTGCATGCACACGGACACGCAGGAGAACATTGTATGCACACAGACACGCAGGATAACATTGTATGCACATGGACACGCAGGATGACATTGTATGCACACGGACACGCAGGATAACATTGTATGCACATGGACACGCAGGATAACATTGTATGCACATGGACACGCAGGATGACATTGTATGCACACGGACACGCAGGATGACATTGTATGCACACGGACACGCAGGAGAACATTGTATGCACACGGACACGCAGGATACCATTGTATGCACATGGACACGCAGGAGAACATTGTATGCACATGGACACCCAGGAGAACATTGTATGCACATGGATAAGCAGGATGACATTGTATGCACACGGACACGCAGGATGACATTGTATGTACATGGACACGCAGAATAACATTGTATGCACACGGACACGCAAGATGACATTGTATGCACACGGACACGCAAGATGACATTGTATGCACACGGACACGCAGGAGAACATTGCATGCACACGGACACATGGGGGGTGATTGAATTAAGGCAAATAGACGGCGCACTCTGCAGGGAAGCGGCTCCACAGCTGAGTACATGACGGGAAGCTTCACTTTGCCAAGAATACCCAATCACAGGACGGGAAATAAAAACATTTCTGCTCACACGTGATTGGATGATGGAAGCTTCTGCTCATTTATTAGGCTCTGGAGACACTTTCAGAGTGCACCGCCTATTAGCCCTTAGAAAATCCACCCCACAGGAGAACATTGAATGTACACGGACATGTGGGAGAACATTGAATGCACACGGACACACGGGAGAACATTGAATGTACACGGACACGTGGGAGAACATTGAATGTACACGGACACGTGGGAGAACATTGAATGTACACGGACACGTGGGAGAACATTGAATGTATACGGACACGTGGGAGAACATTGAATGTACATGGACACGTGGGAGAACATTGAATGTACACGGACACATGGGAGAACATTGAATGTACACGGACACATAGGAGAACATTGAATGCACACGGACACACGGGAGAACATTGAATGCACACGGACACACGAGAGAACATTGAATGCACACGGACACACGGGAGAACATTGAATGCACACGGACACGTAGGAGAACATTGAATGCACACGGACACACGGGAGAACATTGAATGCACACGGACACACGGGAGAACATTGAATGCACACGGACACACGGGAGAACACTGAATGTACACGGACACACGGGAGAACATTGAATGCACATGGACACACGGGAGAACATTGAATGCACACGGACACACGGGAGAACATTGAATGCACACGGACACATGGGAGAACACTGAATGTACACGGACACACGGGAGAACATTGAATGCACACGGACACACGGGAGAACATTGAATGCACACGGACACATGGGAGAACATTGAATGCACACGGACACATGGGAGAATACTGAATGTACACGGACACACGGGAGAACATTGAATGCACACGGACACATGGGAGAACATTGAAAGCACACGGACACATGGGAGAATACTGAATGTACACAGACACATGGGAGAACATTGAATGTACATGGACACATAGGAGAACATTGAATGTACACGGACACATGGGAGAACATTGAATGTACACGGACACATAGGAGAACACTGAATGTACACGGACACATGGGAGAACATTGAATGTACACGGACACATGGGAGAACATTGAATGTACACGGACACATGGGAGAACATTGAATGTACACGGACACGTGGAAGAATACTGGATGTACACGGCAGGGGTGGACTGACAACTCATGGGGCCCCCGGGCAATAGGGGATCATGGGGCCCCTGTGTCCTTGCCCAAACTCAAAAAAGCCTATGAAAAAGGCACCAGGGGCATCTCATGGGGCCCCCTACTGACCCCGGGCCCTCGGGCAGTGCCCGAGTTTCCAAACGGTCAGTTCGCCCCTGGTACATGGACACATGGGAGAACACTGAATGTACACGGACACGTGGAAGAACATGGAGCTGCTTCTACAGGCAAAACACAAGACTGGTGGGGACGCTGCGATTTGTATGTTGTTCTCAATAGGGACAATCACACCGGAGTGTGAACATGTGCTGCGCCCGCACCCATAACACAGAACCCAAACATCTGCCGCTGACAACACATGTATACATACTATGAGCACATATTACACACTATGAGGACATATTACATACTATGAGGACATATTACATACTATGAGGTCATATGACATACTATGAGGACATATTACACACTATGAGGTCACATGTAATAGTACGATGTCACAGAATCATATCCAGGCAGGGAAGAGGACGATCGCACACATAAAGCCATCGATTTACCGATCGTTTACAAGGCGACCTTTTGTACTTTGCCGATTGTGGAACTATTATAGCCATACAATCTGTGAGACAAACCGACACAATCTGTGAGACAAACAAACTGACACAATCTGTGAGACAAACAAACCGACACAATCTGTGAGACAAACTGACACAATCTGTGAGACAAACCGACACAATCTGTGAGACAAACCGACACAATCTGTGAGACAAACTGACACAATCTGTGAGACAAACAAACCGACACAATCTGTGAGACAAACTGACACAATCTGTGAGACAAACCGACACAATCTGTGAGACAAACAAACCGACACAATCTGTGAGACAAACCGACACAATCTGTGAGACAAACCGACACAATCTGTGAGACAAACCGACACAATCTGTGAGACAAACAAACCGACACAATCTGTGAGACAAACAAACCGACACAATCTGTGAGACAAACAAACCGACACAATCTGTGAGACAAACAAATTGATACAAAAAAATAAATAAAAAGAATGCTACAAATGAAATACACAGACAGATAAACTGATACAAACAAGACAACAAAACGAGTAGAAATTGAAGGAAAAGCGACATAATCTGATAAACACAGAAACTGAAGAAGAAAAACACTAAAAAACTCTTATTACATTTTTTTACTTCCAACCAATGAGGAAAGCGGCAGTTGGTAACGTAAATCGTTATTTCAGCGCTGACGGCGGCGACAATTGTCAGTTTCATAAAAATAAAATGATTTAAAAGCAACAAAATTTCGGATTTCGCCGCGGAGGAGGACGGAGGAAAACGGAGGAGGACGGAGGAGGGCGGGGGAGGACGGAGGAGGGCGGAGGAAAACGGAGGAGGACGGAGGAGGACGGAGGAGGACGGAGGAGGACGGAGGAAAACGGAGGAGGACGGAGGAGGACGGAGGAGGACGGAGGAAAACGGAGGAGGACGGAGGAGGACGGAGGAGGACGGAGGAGGACGGAGGAAAACGGAGGAGGACGGAGGAGGACGGAGGAAAACGGAGGAGGACGGAGGAGGACGGAGGAGGACGGAGGAAAACGGAGGAGGACGCGGCGAGTCGCATCGGTGAGACGCCAGGAATTTCAGGTGAATAAACATGTGCGAAGAGCAGAAAGAAGAATGGAGGAGACGCCGATATGGAACCTTCTAGAAGCTTCACCAACATAACAATCCGGAGACGACAACAGACTCTACAACCACACGGCCAATGTCGGCGCCATAATCCGTATCTCCTCCCACACAATACTCTGCGCTCTGCAATCACAATATTCCGCTTTGCTTTTCTTTTTTGTTTTGTTTTCTATATAAATCTACAAATCTGCCGAAAGATTTCTCCAAAAAAAAATTGTTTATAAATTATCGGTGATATCACTGGGCAGGAAATCGTTGTATATATGTCTAGATTGTATGTATGGGGTGAGGTCCTCCATTGTCCTCAGATCTCTGAATAATAATAATAATAATAATAATAAAAAAAATAAAAATAATAATAATAAAAATAAAAATAAAAATAATAATAATAATAATAATAAAAATAAAAATAAAAATAATAAAAATAATAATAATAATAAAAATAATACAAATAATAATAATAATAATAATAATAATAATGAAAGAAAGAAAACAATAATAGTGAATTGCAGCTCCGACTAGAAGGTGCAGAAACCTTTCTTTTCCCCGATCGTACGATGTCCCCGATCTGTCTGCGCCGATATTATGCTGCAATCTATTATTATTATGATCTTATAATACATTTATCATCGGATCCGCATAGGAAATATTTCCCGACTTCGGCCGACTTCAGGATGACATTGGAAGGAATGATGAAGAATGGGACTCGGGGAGCCGAGACTGCGGCCAATAATAGGCAGAACCTGCTGGACGACCTGGAGCCCCCCGGGGGGGGGAGGGGGGGATGGGGTGTATTGGGGGACAGGTGTGTGTGTGTTGCGGGGGGTCATCCTATATCCGGGGATTCCAGGCGTTTGGGGGTCTCCTGTGTGTCGGGCATCGATGGAAGCTGATCTGTATTCCGGGGCCGACAGTACTCCGCCACCGTATAGGTGAGACACAATCATAATATCAGCGCTGACAGCGGGAGGACGATCGTTTATTATCGCCAGAAGGTAAATCCGCAGAAATGTCGGAATAATCAGAGATCATAATTGCGAGGATTCCGATCGGAAATCAATCCGTCAATCGACAGATCTGGATACAGACAATGCAATTCTCCGAGGAAATCGTTACAACAAATCTCAATTATTTTTTTTTCTTCATCACAAAACGATACAAATAAAGTCGGAATTTCTGCATTTACTATTGATTCGTTATTATCGCTCCGATCGATTTCACCATCTCTGTCGATGGCCGATCTCCCTTCCATATAAATGTATGTTGGACTCTATACAATCACATCGATATATATACACACACACTATATACATCCCGGTGTGTCCGGAGGGATGGCGCACACACAGGACGTCGGGTGGTACCATCTTCCCATATGGGGGACACAAAACTCTCCGATAATTATCCCCCGATCCAGGACCATCTGCCTCCAATAATTCTAGAGATCGGGCGATCAGCCCATCAATGTAGATCGACAAAATGTCTCCATCGGGGACAGAAATTATCAGGAAGAAATCAGATCATTGGGTGACAGGAGACGATCCGACCAGAGACATCGGATCTGTGTGTGGGAGGGGATATTTTGTTCGGGGGTGACAGTGGTGCGGTGGGGGGGGGGAATGTTTCGGGGTGCTGTGTGGTGGGGGGGTGATGTATGGGGGGTTTATAGTGTAAGGGGGTGAGAAAAGGGGGCTCTGTGGTGTACAATGGGGAGGGGGGTGTGGGGGCTGTGGGGGGGGGGGGGGGGGGTTGTGTTGTATGGATGGGTGAATGGTGAAGCTTTGGGGGGAGGGCTGTATTGTGAAGGGGGGTGGGGGGTGAAGGAGGAAGGGGGGATTGTGTGGTCACGGTGATGGTGTGTATGGGGGAGTTGTGTGGTGGGGGGTATAAGGAGAGAGGAAGGGGGGGGTGTATGATGTTTGTGGGGGGTGTATAAGGAGAGAGGAAGGGGGGGTGTATGGTGTTTGTGGGGGGGGGGGTGGAGTAGTATGTGGGTTTCAGGGGAGTTGATGGGGGGACCTATGGGGGGGGGGATAGTGTGGTCACGGTGATGGTGTGTATGGGGGAGTTGTGTGGTGGGGGGTATAAGGAGAGAGGAAGGGGGGGTGTATGGTGTCTGTGGGGGGGGTGGAGTAGTATGTGGGTTTCAGGGGAGTTGATGGGGGGACCTATGGGGGGGGGGAATTGTGTGGTCACGGTGATGGTGTGTATGGGGGAGTTGTGTGGTGGGGGGTATGGTGAGGGAGGAAGGGGGAGTGTATGATGTTTGTGGGGGGGGGGGGGGAGTAGTATGTGGGTTTCAGGGGAGTTGATAGGGGACCTATAGGGGGGATGTTGGGTGGAAATGTCAGATGTCGGCCAGATTCGGATGGGGGTGCGATTGTGGGGTGCAGTGGGAGGGCAGAATCGCTCCCTGGGGGGTGTACATAAACCTCCCTCCCCTCCCCCAGCCCAGGAATAAGATGTCCAGACGATGCGCTCCATTTCCGGTGGAATAATAATCGGTTTATTCATAGAAAATAAGTTATGCGCTCCTGGGGGGAGGGGCTCTCCAGTCCGGCTCGGAACTCCCCCAGGAACAGACTCCTCCTCAACATAATAAAATCTTTGGCTTGAAAGGACAGTTCTGCTGCCTCCCTCCAGGGGGAGACTCGGGTGGGGAGTCCACAGTCAAGGGTGGGGGTGGGGGGGTCACCCCGAAATCACAGAGGGTGGAGGAGGGGAGAATGGTCCCGGGGTCCTTACCTGATAGAAATCTATACAGGGGGCTCTGTGACGTACATATAGATATATTTATAGGGGTGGGGGTGGGGGGTCAGTCGCTCTCCTCCTTGTCCTGCACCGTGGTGGTGGAGTGGTTGTACAGTCCCTGGGCCATCAGGTGGAGGGCCAGTCCGTTCTTCAGGCCGGAAGCCTTCTTTATCTTGGCCCTCTTGTTCTGGAACCAGATCTTGATCTGGGACTCGTTGAGGTTCAGCTCTTGGGCCAAGGTCTGCCTCCTCTGCTCTGTGATGTAGCGATTGGCCTGGAACTCGTTCTTCAGGCGCGCAAGCTGCTCCGCGGTGAAGGCCGTGCGGGGCCGCTTATCCTCCTTCTCATTCTTCTTCTTCTTCAGTTTCCGGGTCCGGGGCCCTAAGAGGGGACACAGGGGGCATGGAGGTGTTAGAGACTGCAAACTGACCCCAACCCCCCCTACCACCTTCTATAGAGTGAATGGACACATTATTGTCAGTTATTAGGATAGCTCTGACCTATACCGCAGCGCTGTACAGAGATCACTGAGCCAGTCACATCGGTCTGTGTACAGAGGAGCTTACACTCTAATGTCCCCTCCCCCACAGTCCCATCAGTCTGTGTACAGAGGAGCTTACGCTCTAATGTCCCCTCCCCCGCAGTCCCATCAGTCTCTGTACAGAGGAGCTTACGCTCTAATGTCCCCTCCCCCGCAGTCCCATCAGTCTCTGTACAGAGGAGCTTACGCTCTAATGTCCCCTCCCCCACAGTCCCATCAGTCTCTGCACCAGAGGAGCTTACGCTCTAATGTCCCCTCCCCCGCAGTCACATCAGTCTGTGTACAGAGGAGCTTACGCTCTAATGTCCCCTCCCCCGCAGTCCCATCAGTCTCTGCACCAGAGGAGCTGACACTCTATGTCCCCTCCCCCATAGTCCCATCAGTCTCTGTACCAGAGGAGCTGACACTCTAGTCCCCTCCCCCACAGTCACACACCATATTATACATTATATAGCTCTGACATAGACCGCAGTGCAGTACAGAGGGTTGCAGTATATATTATATTATTATCGGCTCCGATGTTTAGGATGGAGGTGATGATATATATATATTCAGGAATGGTGCAGAGGTGGGGGGGCAGAGACCAATCACATTCCGGGGTCACAGTGATGGATTCTGATTGGGATATCCCCCCCCCCCCCCCCCCCCGCTGTAATTCAGGTGAGCCCCCTCCATATATACCGATCATATCTCCGGGATACAAACGATGAAAATGAAACCGAATATCAGACAAATATGAAGACTATCAGTACTACTCCCTCTACTCCTCATACTACTACTCCTATCATTACTACCCCCCTAATACTACTACTCCTATCATTACTACCCCCCTAATACTACTACTCCTATCATTACTACCCCCCTAATACTACTACTCCTATCATTACTACCCCCTAATACTACTACTCCTATCATTACTACCCCCCCAATACTACTACTCCTATCATTCCTACCCCCCTAATACTACTACTACTATCATTACTACTCCCCCTATTTACTACTACTCCTATCATTACTACTCCCCCCTATTACTACTACTCCTATCATTACTACACCCCCCCCAATACTACTCCTCCTATCATTACTACTCCCCCTATTACTACTACTCCTATCATTACTACCCCCCAATACTACTACTCCTATCATTACTACTCCCCCTATTACTACTACTCCTATCATTACTACCCCCCCAATACTACTCCTCCTATCATTACTACTCCCCCCAATACTACTACTCCTATATTACTACTCCCCTAATACTACTACTCCTATCATTACTACTCCCCTAATACTACTACTCCTATCATTACTACTCCCTCTACTGATACTACTACTCCTATCATTACTACCCCCTAATACTACTACTCCTATCATTACTACCCCCTAATACTACTACTCCTATCATTACTACCCCCCTAATACTACTACTCCTATCATTACTACTCCCCCTAATACTACTACTCCTATCATTACTACTCCCTCTACTGATACTACTACTCCTATCATTACTACTCCCCCTAATACTACTACTCCTATCAGTACTACTCCCCCTATTACTACTACTCCTATCATTACTACCCCCCCAATACTACTCCTATCAGTACTACTCCCCCTATTACTACTACTCCTATCATTACTAATAATCCTCCTTCCAATACTACTACCCCTATCATTACAATACTCCTCCTCCCCCCAATACTACTACCCCTATCATTGTAATACTCCTCCCCCCAATACTACTACCCCTATCATTACTAATACTCCCCCCAATAATACTACCCCTATCATTACTAATACTCCTCCCCCGATACTACTACCCCTATCATTACTAATACTCCTCCCCCCAATACTACTACCCCCTATCATTGTAATACTCCCCCCAATACTACTACCCCTATCATTGTAATACTCCCCCCCCAATACTACTACCCCTATCATTGTAATACTCCTCCCCCCCAATACTACTACCCCTATCATTGTAATACCCCCCCCCCAATTCTACTACCCCTATCATTGTAATACTCCCCCCCCAATACTACTACCCCTATCATTGTAATACTCCTCCCCCCCCCAATACTACTACCCCTATCATTGTAATACTCCCCCCCAATACTACTACCCCTATCATTGTAATACTCCTCCCCCCAATACTACTACCCCTATCATTGTAATACCCCCCCCCCCAATACTACTACCCCTATCATTGTAATACTCCCCCCCCAATACTACTACCCCTATCATTGTAATACTCCTCCCCCCCAATACTACTACCCCTATCATTGTAATACTCCTCCCCCAATACTACTACCCCTATCATTGTAATACTCCTCCCCCCAATACTACTACCCCTGTCATTGTAATACTCCTCCCCCCAATACTACTACCCCTATCATTACTAATACTCCTCCCCCAATACTACTACCCCTATCATTGTAATACTCCTCCCCCCAATACTACTACCCCTATCATTGTAATACTCCTCCCCCCAATACTACTACCCCTATCATTGTAATACTCCTCCCCCTATCATCACTCCCCCTATCATTGTAATACTCCCCCCCCCAATACTACTACCCCTATCATTGTAATACTCCTCCCCCAATACTACTCCCCCTATCATTGTAATACTCCTCCCCCAATACTACTCCCCCTATCATTGTAATACTCCTCCCCCTATCATCACTCCCCCTGCTGCTGATCATACTGCCAGTGATGAGAGGCGGAGACGGCCTATGTCGGCGATATTACACAGGACCCCCACCCCCATCAGAGTAATATTGGAGGATTGGGGGGGTTGTACTCCCCTCACACACAGGAGACGCTCCCTCTGTACTGCGCCGCGGTCTATGTCGGAGCTGTCTCTGGATATATCTCCTCCTCCATCTGTAATATTATGCCCCCCCCCCCCCCCCCAGTACTCTGTATAGGATCTTGTACCCCCCTCATCGGGCGATATACATGTGTGTGGAGACGATTCTCTGTCCATGAAATCCATTTTTTTATCGTTCAGAATTCAGTCGCATTTTATCTGTTCGATAATCGCAGCAACAACAAGACAAGAAACGTCCCTCTATAAATATAAAGAGGATGTGGACCCCCCCGGATCGGGCTGTGTGGGGGCAGATCACAGGAATGACGATTGTCAGACGAGAAGGATCCATCCCACAGAGCAGTATACAGTATATATATATATAGGAGGCCTGGTGGGGTCTGTACTCCGCCGCGGTGTATGTCGGCGCCATGAACAATCATCATGTATACAGCCCGACATACAACAACCAATACAATGGACGGATCGTGTGCAGATCGGGCGGCTGACAGCGCAGACCATACCATTGGATTGAGTGGAATATATGGGGGGGGGCAGAGATCGGAAATGGCAGATTTCATGCCGATCACAAATCACACAGAACGATACCATGTGATGACAGAAATAATCGGCTTCCACCATCGATAATATCGCTTCCAATCACCGGATAATAATCAATCAAGATTGTACAGAGATTGGTGTCACCGAGAAGAACATCCACCGAACATCGCGTGTGTGTGGGGGGGGGGGGGGCTCACATCTTCTCTGTGAAGAATGGAAAATTATCGCAGAATCAGAAATCAGAGACCCCCCAAATATTATCTGCCCCCCATATATTATCTGCTCCCCTTATATTATCTGCTCCCCATATATTATCTGCACCCCCCATATATTATCTGCCCCCCCATATATTATCTGCCCCCCTCATATATTATCTGCCCCCCTCATATATTATCTGCACCCCCCCATATATTATCTGCTCCCCCCCATATATTATCTGCCCCCCTCATATATTATCTGCTCCCCCCCATATATTATCTGCTCCCCTTATATTATCTGCTCCCCCCATATATTATCTGCTCCCCCCCATATATTATCTGCTCCCCTTATATTATCTGCACCCCCCCATATATTATCTGCCCCCCATATATTATCTGCCCCCCTCATATATTATCTGCCCCCCTCATATATTATCTGCACCCCCCCATATATTATCTGCTCCCCCCATATATTATCTGCCCCCCTCATATATTATCTGCACCCCCCCATATATTATCTGCCCCCCATATATTATCTGCTCCCCTTATATTATCTGCTCCCCCCATATATTATCTGCACCCCCCCATATATTATCTGCCCCCCTCATATATTATCTGCACCCCCCCAATATTATCTGCTCCCCCCCATATATTATCTGCTCCCCATATATTATCTGCTTCCCATATATTATCTGCCCCCCTCATATATTATCTGCCCCCCCCCATATATTATCTGCACCCCCCATATATTATCTGCTCCCCATATATTATCTGCCCCCCATATATTATCTGCTCCCCCCCATATATTATCTGCCCCCCCCATATATTATCTGCTCCCCATATATTATCTGCCCCCCCATATATTATCTGCACCCCCCATATATTATCTGCTCCCCATATATTATCTGATCCCCCCATATATTATCTGCTCCCCCCCATATATTATCTGCTCCCCATATATTATCTGCTTCCCATATATTATCTGCCCCCCTCATATATTATCTGCCCCCCCCATATATTATCTGCTCCCCATATATTATCTGCTTCCCATATATTATCTGCCCCCCTCCATATATTATCTGCTCCCCCCCATATATTATCTGATCCCCCCATATATTATCTGCTCCCCCCATATATTATCTGATCCCCCCATATATTATCTGCTCCCCCCCATATATTATCTGATCCCCCCATATATTATCTGCTCCCCCCCATATATTATCTGCTCCCCTCCATATATTATCTGCTCCCCATATATTATCTGCTCCCCATATATTATCTGCACCCCCCCATATATTATCTGCTCCCCTCCATATAATTATCTGCCCCCCTCCATATATTATCTGCTCCCCCCCATATATTATCTGCTCCCCCCATATATTATCTGTACCCCCCATATATTATCTGCACCCCCCATATATTATCTGCTCCCCTCCATATATTATCTGCTCCCCTCCATATATTATCTGCACCCCCCATATATTATCTGCTCCCCTCCATATATTATCTGCCCCCAATATATTATCTGCACCCCCCCATATATTATCTGCTCCCCTCCATATATTATCTGCTCCCCCCATATATTATCTGCTCCCCTCCATATATTATCTGCTCCCCCCATATATTATCTGCTCCCCTCCATATATTATCTGCTCCCCTCCATATATTATCTGCCCCCCCATATATTATCTGCTCCTCCCCATATATTATCTGCTCCCCCCATATATTATCTGCACCCCCCATATATTATCTGCTCCCCTCCATATATTATCTGCTCCCCTCCATATATTATCTGCCCCCCCTCCATATATTATCTGCCCCCAATATATTATCTGCTCCCCCCCATATATTATCTGCTCCCCTCCATATATTATCTGCTCCCCCCCACATATTATATGCCCCCCTCCATATATTATCTGCCCCCAATATATTATCTGCTCCCCCCCATATATTATCTGCCCCCTCCATATATTATCTGCCCCCTCCATATATTATCTGCCCCCTCCATATTTTATCTGCCCCCAATATATTATCTGCCCCCTCCATATTTTATCTGCCCCCAATATATTATCTGCTCCCCCCCATATATTATCTGCTCCCTCCATATATTATCTGCTCCCCCCCATATATTATCTGCTCCCCCCCATATATTATCTGCTACCCTCCATATATTATCTGCCCCCTCCATATATTATCTGCCCCCAATATATTATCTGCTCCCCTCCATATATTATCTGCACCCCCCATATATTATCTGCCCCCATATATTATCTGCCCCCCCATATATTATCTGCTCCCCCCCATATATTATCTGCACCCCCCATATATTATCTGCCCTCTCCATATATTATCTGCTCCTCCATATATTATCTGCTCCCCCCCATATATTATCTCCACCCCCCCATATATTATCTATCTGCTCCCCCCCCATATATTATCTGCACCCCCCCATATATTATCTGCTCCCCCCATATATTATCTGCCCCCCTCCATATATTATCTGCCCCCCTCCATATATTATCTGCACCCCCCCATATATTATCTGCTCCCCCCATATATTATCTGCCCCCATATATTATCTGCACCCCCCATATATTATCTGCTCCCCTCCATATATTATCTGCTCCCCCCCACATATTATATGCCCCCCTCCATATATTATCTGCACCCCCCCCCCCCATACAATATCCATCCCCATAGAATCGGCGGAGGGTGATCTGTAGCTGGGTGATGTCCCGTGCCGATGTGATCGGTGTATTGATCCATAGATGACCAGACATACACACCACAAATACACCCTTCACCTCAATTATCGATGATGACGAAATACAATTCCTGATTATCGGTCAATGATCGGAAAAGCCAATATTCCGAATACATATCGGTGGGGAGGATCTTCAGATCGCAGCTGTCTCCGATGTGCATCGTCACCCCGGAGAGCCGATACCGATTATTATTATTATTATCGGTCGGTGGGATGTCATTCTGTTTTGGGAAATTTTCTAATCCGAGAAATCCGATGATCGGCCTGAAATGGAATTATCTGTACGATCAAGATTGGAATTTTCTATTTTTTATTATTATTATTATTATTATTATTATTATATCCCGAGTGTTATTCCTGATATGATGGAGGTGACAACACACACACACCGATCTGTACGATGATAATACACCCGATATATATATACTCCGATCTGTACGATGTTATACATACAAATCCGATATTGTATTATATTTATACATTCTGTGGATGGAGGGAAGTTCTGCTGTATATACTCTTCTGTATACATCGGGTGTATAATCATCGTACAGATCGGTATATCGGGTGTATTATCATCGTACAGATCGGTGTATATATATATCGGGGTGTATTATCATCGTACAGATCGGTGTATATATATATCGGGGTGTATTATCATCGTACAGATCGGTGTATATATATATCGGGGTGTATTAATCATCGTACAGATCGGTGTATATATATATCGGGTGTATTATCATCGTACAGATCGGTGTATATATATATCGGGGTGTATTATCATCGTACAGATCGGTGTATATATATATCGGGGTGTATTATCATCGTACAGATCGGTGTATATATATATATCGGGGTGTATTATCATCGTACAGATCGGTGTATATATATATATCGGGGTGTATTATCATCGTACAGATCGGTAATTATTATAGATAGTATACAGATTATTATATACAGATCGGTGTTTATTAGAATTATATATATATAAACATAATATACACCGATCTGTACGATGACAATATACCCCGATATATACATACATGATATATACAATTATAGTACACCCCGTATATATATATATCCATGATATACTCCGATATATATACTATTCTAATATACACTGAACGATACAATAATAATACAAATAAATCCCCTGTATATATATATATATCGGAGTATATCATGGATATATATATATATATAGGGGTGTACTATAATTGTATATATCATGTATGTATATATCGGGGTATATTGTCATCGTACAGATCGGTGTATATCATGTATGTATATATCGGGGTATATTTGTCATCGTATACTGATGGTTATACATCATGGATATATATATATATACAGGGATTTATTTGTATTATTATTGTATCGTTCAGTGTATATTAGAATAGTATATATATCGGAGTATATTATGGATTAGTATACAGATTATTATATACATATTTTCATCGTACAGATCGGTATGTATGGTGGATATATATACATACAATTCTAATAAACACCGATCTATATATAATAATCTGTATACTAATCTATAATATACTCCGATATATACAACAATAATATATACAATTATACGTCACCCCGATATATGTCCCCAATGTATTCCCTCATGTACCCCCCCCCCCCCCCCATTGTACACCCTTCGGCGCTATATATATACTGTATAATAATATATATATATACACCGATCTGTACGATGATAATACACCCCGATATATATATACATGATATACACCGATCTGTACGATGATAATACACCCCGATATATATATACACCGATCTGTACGATGATAATACACCCCGATATATATATACATGATATACACCGATCTGTACGATGATAATACACCCCGATATATATATACACCGATCTGTACGATGATAATACACCCCGATATATATATACATGATATACACCGATCTGTACGATGATAATACACCCGATATACCGATCTGTACGATGATTCTACACCCGATGTATACAGAAGAGTATATACAGCAGAACTTCCCTCCATCCATAGAATGTATAAATATAATACAATATCGGATTTGTATGTATAACATCGTACAGATCGGAGTATATCCTGGATATATATATATACGGGGTGTATTATAATTGTTTATATTATTGTCGGACAGATCGGTGATTATTATAGATCTATAGATTAGTATACAGATTATTGTATATATCGGAGTCTCCTGTCATCGTACAGATCGGTGTATATCCTGGATACATATATATATATATACAGGGGAATTATAACTGTATATATTATATATATATATCGGTGTTTATTAGAATTGTAGATCTACAAAACCATAATATACTCCGATCTGTACGATGACAATATACTCCGATATATATATATATACAGGGGATTTATTTGTATTATTATTGTATCGTTCAGTGTATATTAGAATAGTATATATATCGGAGTATATTATGGATATATATATATATACGGGGTGTACTATAATTGTATATATTATTGTCGGACAGATCGGTGATTATTATAGATCTATAGATTAGTATACATATTATTATATATATCGGAGTGATTTACAGTTGCATCTTTCGGTGTATATTATATATGATGACGGTATATATCGGTGTTTATTATAATTGTACCTATCTCTCTGTATATATCGGTGTATATTATAATTGTACCTATCTCTCTGTATATATCGGTGTATATATGATGACGGTATATATCGGTGTTTATTATAATTGTATCTATCTCTCTGTATATATCGGTGTATATATGATGACGGTATATATCGGTGTTTATTATAATTGTATCTATCTCTCTGTATATATCGGTGTTTATTATAGTTGTATCTATCTCTCTGTATATATCGGTGTTTATTATAATTGTATCTATCTCTCTGTATATATCGGTGTTTATTATAATTGTATCTATCTCTCTGTATATATCGGTGTATATATGATGACGGTATATATCGGTGTATATATGATGACGGTATATATCGGTGTATATTATATATGATGACGGTATATATCGGTGTTTATTATAGTTGTATCTATCTCTCTGTATATATCGGTGTTTATTATAATTGTATCTATCTCTCTGTATATATCGGTGTTTATTATAATTGTATCTATCTCTCTGTATATATCGGTGTTTATTATAGTTGTATCTATCTCTCTGTATATATCGGTGTTTATTATAATTGTATCTATCTCTCTGTATATATCGGTGTATATATGATGACGGTATATATCGGTGTATATATGATGACGGTATATATCGGTGTATATTATATATGATGACGTATATATCGGTGTTTATTATAATTGTATCTATCTCTCTGTATATATCGGTGTATATATGATGACGGTGTATATCGGTGTTTATTATAGTTTTCTCGGGCTGGTTGTGGAATTTTCCTAGACGAGGATCGCACAGTATAGATTGTGTCCATCGTACGATCCGTATATGATATATTATTGGGGGATATAATATACAAAGCGGATTTGTATATATATATATAGATGATATCTGTGCGATCTGCGTACAATTCTGATTTCATCTCTCGATCTGCAATTCTACAGAAATATTTACTGTCTGTCCCCCCCCCCCCCCCGTATATACATATTACATCACACCCCGATATATACTGTATATATACACTCCCATATACATCCAATCACACCGATATTTGTTCTATATTATATTGCACCGATATATATATATATTTTATCACCCACCATATATACTGCATATTACTCTGCACCTGGTAGATATATATATATACACTGTATACTGTAGTCTCCCGGATATATATATATACACTGTATACTGTAGTCCCCGGATATATATATATACTGTATACTGTAGTCCCCGGATATATATATATACACTGTATACTGTAGTCCCCGGATATATATATATACTGTATACTGTAGTCCCCGGATATATATATACTGTATACTGTAGTCCCCGGATATATATATATATATACACTGTATACTGTAGTCTCCGGATATATATATATACACTGTATACTGTAGTCCCC
>NW_028320499.1:0-66527 GCF_062004578.1 Staurois parvus | reverse complement strand
TCCAATCCCCTCCATATCATGTGATTCAGGTGTTCCAATCCCCTCCAAATCATGTGATTCTGGTGTTCCAATCCCCTCCAAATCATGTGATTCAGGTGTTTCAATCCCCTCCATATCATGTGATTCAGGTGTTCCAA
This sequence comes from Staurois parvus, assembly GCF_062004578.1. NCBI lineage: Eukaryota > Metazoa > Chordata > Amphibia > Anura > Ranidae > Staurois > Staurois parvus. Next base: position 66,390 of record NW_028320499.1, on the reverse strand, counting down.
TCCCCTCCAAATCATGTGATTCAGGTGTTTCAATCCCCTCCCAATCATGTGATTCAGGTGTTCCAATCCCCTCCATATCCTGTGATTCAGATGTTCCAATCCCCTCCCAATCATGTGATTCAGGTGTTCCAATCCCCTGCATATCATGTGATTCAGGTGTTCCAATCCCCTCCAAATAATGTGATTTAGGTGTTCCAATCCCCTCCATATCATGTGATTCAAGTGTTCCAATCCCCTCCATATCATGTGATTCAGGTGTTCCAATCCCCTCCATATCATGTGATTCAGGTGTTCCAATCCCCCCCATATCCTGTGATTCAGGTGTTCCAATCCACTCCCAATCATGTGATTCAGGTGTTCCAATCCCCATCCATATCATGTGATTCAGGTCTTCCAATCCCCTCCATATCATGTGATTCAGGTGTCCCAATCCCCTCCATATCCTGTGATTCAGGTGTTCCAATCCCCTCCATATCATGTGATTCATGTGTTCCAATCCCCTCCATATCATGTGATTCAGGTGTTCCAATCCCCTCCAAATCATGTGATTCAGGTGCTCCAATCCCCTCCATGGACACAGGTGTATACAATCAGGCCCCTCGGCATGCAGACGGCTTCTACAAACATAGAACACCTTTGGGATGAATTAGAGTGGAGACTGCGAGCCAGGCCTCCTCCCCCGACATCAGTGCCTGACCTGACAAATGTGCTTCTGGAAGAATGGTCCAACCTTCCCATAGACACCCTCCTAAACCTTGTGGACGGCCTTCCCAGAAGAGTTGAAGCTGTTATAGCTGCAAAGGGCGGGGCCAACTCAATATTGAACCCTACGGACTAAGACTGGGGGGGCATGAAAGGTCATGTGCATGGAAAGGGCGGGGCCAACTCAATATTGAACCCTACGGACTAAGACTGTGGGGCCATTAAAGGTCATGTGCGTGGAAAGGCCGGCGGCCCGATACTTGGGGCAATATAGTGGATGTATATATATACAGTCATGGCCGAAATTGTTGGCACCCTTGATATTTCTCCAGGAAATCATGTATTTCTCACGAAACGTATTGCATTAACACATGTTTTGCTATACACATGTTTATTCCCTTTGTGTGTATTGGGACAAAACAAAAAAAGGGAGGAAAGAAAGCAAATTCGACATAATGTCACACAAACCTCCAAAAATGGGCTGGACAAAAGTATTGGCACCCTTTCACAACTGCGGATAAATAAGAATGTTACAAGCATGTGATGCTCCTGTAAACTCACCTGGGGCAAGTAACAGGTGTGGGCAATATAGAAATCACACCTGAAAGCAGATAAAAAGGAGAGACGTTCACTTAACCTTTGCATTGTGTGTCTGTCTGTGCCACACTAAGCATGGACAACAGAAAGAGGAGACGAGAACTGTCTGAGGACCTGAGAACCAAAATTGTGGCAAAATATCAACAATCTCAAGGTTACAAGTCCATCTCCAGAGAACTAGATTTGCCTTTGTCCACAGTGCGCAACATTATCAAGAAGTTTGCAACCCATGGCACTGTAGCTAATCTCCCTGGTCGTGGACGGATGAGGAAAATTGATGAAAGATTGCAACGCAGAATAGTCCGGATGGTGGATAAGCAGCCCCAAACATGTTCCAAAGACATTCAAGCTGTCCTGCAGGCTCAGGGAGCATCAGTGTCAGCGCGAACTATCCGTCGACATTTAAATGAAATGAAACGCTATGGCAGGAGACCCAGGAGGACCCCACTGCTGACACAGAGACATAAAAAAGCAAGACTACAGTTTGCCAAAATGTACTTGAGTAAGCCAAAAGCCTTCTGGGAAAACGTCTTGTGGACAGATGAGACCAAGATAGAGCTTTTCGGTAAAGCACATCATTCTACTGTTTACCGAAAACGGAATGAGGCCTACAAAGAACAAAACACAGTACCTACGGTAAAATATGGTGGAGGTTCAATGATGTTTTGGGGTTGTTTTGCTGCCTCTGGCACTGGGTGCCTTGACTGTGTGCAAGGCATCATGAAATCTGAGGATTACCAAAGGATTTTGGGTCGCACTGTAGGGCCCAGTGTCAGAAAGCTGGGTTTGCGTCCAAGATCCTGGGTCTTCCAGCAGGACAATGACCCCAAACATACGTCAAAAAGCACTCAGAAATGGATGGCAAAGAAGCGCTGGAGAGTTCTGAAGTGGCCAGCAATGAGCCCAGATCTAAATCCCATTGAACACCTGTGGAGAGATCTTAAAATTGCTGTTGGGAAAAGGTGTCCTTCCAATAAGAGAGACCTGGAGCTGTTTGCAAAGGAAGAGTGGTCCAAAATTCCGGGTGAGAGGTGTCAGAAGCTTATTGATGGTTATAGGAAGCGACTGATTTCAGTTATGTTTTCCAAAGGGTGTGCAACCAAATATTAAGTTAAGGGTGCCAATACTTTTGTCCAGCCCATTTTTGGGGTTTTGTGTGACATTATGTCATATTTGCTTTTCTGCCTCTGTTTTATATTTGTTCCAATACATACAAAGGGAATAAACATGTGTATAGCAAAACATGTGTTAATGCAATACCTTTTTTGTGTGAAATACTTGATTTTCAGGAAAAATATCAAGGGTGCCAACAATTTCGGCCATGACTGTATATATATACATACAGTGCCTTGAAAAAGTTTTCCTCCCCCTGAAATGTCCCCCATGTTGTCATGTTTACAATGTATCTGTCGGGATTGGATGTGATGGACCGACACAAAGTGTCACATAATTGTGAAGTGGAAGGAAAATGAGAAATTAAGGGGGGGTGACAGTGCCCGGTAGGCGAGGGGCAGGAAAGGGGTGACAGTGCCCGTTAGGCGAGGGGCAGGAAGGGGGTGACAGTGCCCGGTAGGCGAGGGGCAGGAAGGGGGTGACAGTGCCCGGTAGGCGAGGGGCTGGAAGGGGGTGACAGTGCCCGGTAGGCGAGGGGCAGGAAGGGGGGACAGTGCCCGGTAGGCGAGGGGCAGGAAAGGGGTGACAGTGCCCGGTAGGCGAGGGGCAGGAAGGGGGTGACAGTGCCCGGTAGGCGAGGGGCAGGAAGGGGGGTGACAGTGCCCGGTAGGCGAGGCGCAGGAAGGGGGGACAGTGCCCGGCAGGCGAGGGGCAGGAAGGGGGGACAGTGCCCGGCAGGCGAGGGGCAGGAAGGGGACGGCAGGCGCGTGACGATCTCACAGATACACAATCCTCAGTACCAAGAATCATTGTTAAATATTTCAACGTTTCCATCACATCTGTACAGAAAAGCGATCATTTTGTCTGTCTGGGCCGACCCTGAAGAAGAACTTCATGAAAACCTGCAACTGCTGGGACAATGAACACTCTGGTCAGGACTACATCATGTATGGAGTGCAGGGGTCAGGAGTAAGTAGCATACAAAGCAACATATAGAGTGCAGCATCGGGACAAGCCTACTCGTTCACATCGGAATTACCCCTTACATCAAGAATCCCCATAAGAGTTCCCCCTCAACAGAGTCCACAGAGTCCCCTCTCCACATCAAGTTCTCCCCTTTACATCAGGGACCCAAAAGTCCCCCCTACATAAGCCCCCAGAGTAACCCCCCTTACATCAAGTTCCCCAGAGTTACATCCCCTAACATCAGGGTCCCCAGAGCCCCCCCCTTATATTAAAATTGTAGTATAGTGTGACAAAAACAAAAAATCAGGGTCCCCATAGTCCCCCTCCTTACATCAATCAGGGTCCCCACAGCCCCTCTCCTTACATCAGGCTGCCCATAGTCCAACTCCTTACATCAGGGTCCCCATAGTCCCCATCCTTACATTTTGGTCCCCATAGTTCCCCTCCTTACATCAGGGTCCTCATAGTCCCCCTCCTTACATCAGGGTCCCCATAGTCCCTCTCTTTACATCAGGGTCCCTTTCACCCCCCTCCTTACATCAGGGTCCCCATAGTCCCCCTCCTTACATCAGGGTCCCCAAGTCTCCCTCCTTACATCAGGGTCCCCATAGTTTCCCTTCTTACATCAGGGTCCCCATAGTCCTTCTTACATCAGGGTCCCCACAGACCCCCTCCTTACATCAGGGTCCCCACAGTCCCCCTTCTTACATCAGGGTCCCCACAGTCCCCCTTCTTACATCAGGGTCCCCACAGTCCCCCTCCTTACATCAGGGTCCCCACGGACCCCCTCCTTACATCAGGGTCCCCATAGTCCCCCTTCTTACATCAGGGTCCCCACAGACCCCCTCCTTACATCAGGGTCCCCACAGTCTCCCTTCTTACATCAGGGTCCCCACAATCCCCCTCCTTACATCAGGGTCCCCACAGTCCCCCTCCTTACATCAGGGTCCCCACAGTCCCCCTTCTTACATCAGGGTCCCCACAGTCCCCCTCCTTAAATCAGGGTCCCCCACAGTCCCCCTCCTTACATCAGGGTCCCCACGTCTCCCTCCTTACATCAGGGTCCCCACAGTCCCCCTCCTTACATAAGGGTCCCCACAGTCCCCCTCCTTACATCAGGGTCCCCACAGTCCCCCTCCTTACATCAGGGTCCCCACAGTCCCCCTCCTTACATCAGGGTCCCCACAGTCCCTCTCCTTACATAAGGGTCCCCACAGTCCCCCTCCTTACATCAGGGTCCCCACAGTCCCCCTCCTTACATCAGGGTCCCCACAGTCCCTCTCCTTACATCAGGGTCCCCACAGTCCCTCTCCTTACATCAGGGTCCCCACAGTCCCTCTCCTTACATCAGGGTCCCCACAGTCCCCCTCCTTACATCAGGGTCCCCACAGTCCCCCTCCTTACACTCCTCCCCCGCCTCACTGCAAGATCTTCATGGCATAGCTGATCCATCTCCCACCAATACAAAATGAAGACTTGATTGTAGTGATAGTGCACCCTGTGTACTCATTGGCTGAAGAGGCAGTGCTGACCGCCCCCTGCTGCCTCTTCAACCAATGGATAGCTGAATTCCTCTCTAAAGCCCCTCCCCCTTGACATCACTCGGGATCTCCCCAGTCATATCTGGCTAGCTTACTATACCAGTGGCCGGCAGGACATGTATTCTGATATAGGAGATGGTGACAACTCTGTGTACTGCAGCCTCCATGCAGACTTTATGGACCCGTGGGAGTGGGGGAGCTGAAGGCTTGGGGGGGCACACATGAAATCTGGGGGGCACAGCCCGCCCCAGCACCCTCCAGCCATGCCGTGCAATGTTTGGCCTTGGTACAGACACACAAGGGTTAAAATGGCAATTAAAGGATAATTTCCCACATCTGTGGCTTTTTACATTGCAATTAGTATCTGGGGCCATGGGGAACAGAAAAGAACTTTCAAAAGACCTGAATAACAAGGTAATGGAACTTTATAAAGATGGAAAAGGATAGAAAAATAAATCCAAAGCCTTGACTATGCCAGGCTCATTGATGGAGGTGGGGAAAAGGCTCATTGATGGAGGTGGGGAAAAGGCTCATTGATGGAGGTGGGGAAAAGGCTCATTGATGGAGGTGGGGAAAAGGCTCATTGATGGAGGTGGGGAAAAGGCTCATTGATAGAGATGGGGGCAGGGGGCCTCATTGATGGAGGTGGGAGGAGGGGGGGTTCAAGGATGGTGTGGGGAGGGCAGGCTCATTGATGGAGGTGGGGAGGGAAGGCTCATTTATGGAGGTGGGGGGGGGAGGCTCATTGATGGAGGTGGGGAGGGAAAGCTCATTGGTGGAGGTGGGGAGGGAAGGCTCATTGATGGAGGTGGGGAGGCAAGGCTCATTGATGGAGGTGGAGAGGGAAGGATCACTGATGGAGGTGGGGAGGGAAGGCACATTAGTAGAGGTGGGGAGGGAAGGCTCATTGATGGAGGTGGAGAGGGAAGGCTCATTGATGGAGGTGGGGAGGGAAGGCTCATTGATGGAGGTGGGGAGGGAAGGCTAATTCATGGAGGTGGAGAGGGAAGGCTCATTGATGGAGGTGGAGAGGGAAGGCTCATTGATAGAGGTGGGGAGGGAAGGCTCATTGATGGAGGTGGAGAGGGAAGGCTCATTGATAGAGGTGGGGAGGCAAGGCTCATTGATGGAGGTGGAGAGGGAAGGATCACTGATGGAGGTGGGGAGGGAAGGCACATTAGTAGAGGTGGGGAGGGAAGGCTCATTGATGGAGGTGGAGAGGGAAGGCTCATTGATGGAGGTGGGGAGGGAAGGCTCATTGATGGAGGTGGGGAGGGAAGGCTAATTCATGGAGGTGGAGAGGGAAGGCTCATTGATGGAGTTGGGGAGGGAAGGCTCATTGATGGAGGTGGAGAGGGAAGGCTCATTGATGGAGGTGGAGAGGGAAGGCTCATTGATGGAGGTGGGGAGGGAAGGCTCATTGATGGAGGTGGAGAGGGAAGGCTCATTCATGGAGGTGGGGAGGGAAGGCTTATACAGAGCATTGCAGTTTGTTGTGTATGGAGTTGTGTAGCCGCAGACTGGTGTTGTCGGCCATATTGTAACCAGGATTTTTTGTGGCATTGGTGCAGTAAAGGCCTCTTTCTGGCCACTCCACCATGCAGCTCATTTTTATTCAAGTATCGTTGTATTGTGCTCCTTCAAACATCCACACCATCTTTTTCCACAGCAGCCTGTATTTCTCTTGAGGTCACCTGTGTGGTTTTTCTTAGTATCCTGAATATTTCTTTATAAAGCTCCAATACCTTGTTGTGCAGGTCTTTTGACAGTTCTTGTCTGCTCCCCATGGCTCAGTATCTAGCCTGCTCAGTGCATCCACGTCAGAGCTAACAAACTCACTAACTATTTATACACTGACACTAAATGCAATTTCAAAAGCCACAGATGTAGGACAACCCCCACCTCCTCCATGCCAGCTGCTGACAGCACAGACAGGACTGCGGATCACTTCCAGGGACACAGACAGGACAGATCGCTGAGACTGAGATCCATAGATAACTTCCAGGGACACAGACAGGACAGATCGCTAAGACTGAGATCCATAGATAACTTCCAGGAACACAGACAGGACAGATCGCTGAGACTGAGATCCATAGATAACTTCCAGGAACACAGACAGGACAGATCGCTGAGACTGAGATCCTTAGATAACTTCCAGGGACACTGACAGGACAGATCGCTGAGACTGAGATCCATAGATGACTTCCAGGGACACTGACAGGACAGATCACTGAGACTGAGATCCTTAGATGACTTCCAGGGACACTGACAGGACAGATCGCTGAGACTGAGATCCATAGATGACTTCCAGGGGCACAGACAGGAAAGATCGCTGAGACTGAGATCCATAGATGACTTCCAGGGACACTGACAGGACAGATCGCTGAGACTGAGCTCCATAGATCACTTCCAGGGACACAGACAGGACAAATCGCTGAGACTGAGATCCATAGATGACTTCCAGGGACACTGACAGGACAGATCGCTGAGACTGAGGTCCATAGATCACTTCCAGGGACACAGACAGGACAAATCGCTGAGAATGAGATCCTTAGATGACTTCCAGGGACACTGACAGGACAGATCTCTGAGACTGAGGTCCATAGATCACTTCCAGGGACACAGACAGGACAAAGCGCTGAGACTGAGATCCATAGATCACGTCCAGGAACAGATAGGACAAATCGCTGAGACTGAGATCCATAGATGTGGCTGAGTGGCTGTTGTTCCCAGTGGCTTCCACTTTGTTATAATCCCACTAACAGTTGAGCGTGGAATATTTAGTAGCCAGGAAATGTCACGGATGGACTTATTGCCCAGGTGGCCACCTATCACGGGACCACGCTTGGAGTCACTGAGCTCCTGAGAGCGACCCATTCTTTCACCAATGTTTGTAGAAGCCGTCTGCATGCCTAGGGGCTTGATTGTATACACCTGTGTCCATGGAGGGGATTGGAACACCTGAATCACATGATATGGAGGGGATTGGAACACCTGAATCACATGATATGGAAGGGATTGGAACATCTGAATCACATGATATGGAGGGGATTGGAGCACCTGAATCACATGATATGGAGGGGATTGGAACACCTGAATCACATGACTGGGAGGGGATTGGAACACCTGAATCACATTATTGGGAGGGGATTGGAACACCTGAATCACATGATTGGGAGGGGATTGCAACATCTGAATCACATGATTGGGAGGGGATTGGAACACCTGAATCACATGATATGGAGGGGATTGGAACACCTGAATCACATGATATGGAGGGGATTGGAACACCTGAATCACATGATATGGAGGGGATTGGAACACCTGAATCACATGATTGGGAGGGGATTGGAACACTTGAATCACATGATATGGAGGGGATTGGAACACCTAAATCACATTATTTGGAGGGGATTGGAACACCTGAATCACATGATATGCAGGGGATTGGAACACCTGAATCACATGATTGGGAGGGGATTGGAACATCTGAATCACAGGATATGGAGGGGATTGGAACACTTGAATCACATGATATGGAGGGGATTGGAACACCTAAATCACATTATTTGGAGGGGATTGGAACACCTGAATCACATGATATGGAGGGGATTGGAACACCTGAATCACATGATTGGGAGGGGATTGGAACACCTGAATCACATGATTTGGAGGGGATTGGAACACCTGAATCACATGATATGGAGGGGATTGGAACACCTGAATCACATGATTGGGAGGGGATTGGAACACCTGAATCACATGATATGGAGGGGATTGGAACACCTGAATCACATGATATGGAGGGGATTGGAACACCTGAATCACATGATTTGGAGGGGATTGGAACACCTAAATTACATTATTTGGAGGGGATTGGAACACCTGAATCACATGATTGGGAGGGGATTGGAACACCTGAATCACATGATGGGGAGGGGATTGGAACACCTGAATCACATGATGGGGAGGGGATTGGAACACCTGAATCACATGATGGGGAGGGGATTGGAACACCTGAATCACATGATTGGGAGGGGATTGGAACACCTGAATCACATGATTGGGAGGGGATTGGAACACCTGGATCACATGATTGGGAGGGCGGGGCCAATAGTGTATGTACTGTATATAGAGAGCAGATGCTGTGTAATGTTTCTCTGTATACTGCGGATATAAAGGACAAATAGCGCCCACATAGGTGGTGTCGCCATAAACATCAGGAGGAGGAGAATTGAATTGTTTACTATTTTGGGAAGATTTGTTTTTTACCATAAAAAAAAATTTCAGGGACAATGTTGGGGGTAGTAGCAGGGGTGGACTGACAACTCATGGGGCCCCTGGGCAATAGGGGATCATGGGGCCCCTGTGTCCTTGCCCAAGCTCAAAAAAGCCTATGAAAAAGGTACCAGGGGCATCTCATGGGGCCCCCTACTGACCCCGGGCCCTCGGGCAGTGCCTGAGTTTCCAAATGGTCAGTCCGCCCCTGGGTAGTAGTGATAATAATAATTCTTATTTTGGGGCAATGTTCGAGGTAGTAGTGATGATAACTAGTTGGGTGTAGTAGTGATGATAACTAGTTGGGGGTAGTAGTGATGATAACTAGTTGGGGGTAGTAGTGATGATAACTAGTTGGGGGTAGTAGTGATGATAACTAGTTGGGGGTAGTAGTGATGATAATTAGTTGGGGGTAGTAGTGATGATGATTAGTTGGGGGTAGTAGTGATGATGATTAGTTGGGGGTAGTAGTGATGATAACTAGTTGGGGGTAGTAGTGATGATAACTAGTTGGGGGTAGTAGTGATGATAACTAGTTGGGGGTAGTAGTGATGATGATTAGTTGGGGGTAGTAGTGATGATAATTAGTTGGGGGTAGTAGTGATGATAATTAGTTGGGGGTAGTAGTGATGATGATTAGTTGGGGGTAGTGATGATAATTAGTTGGGGGTAGTAGTGATGATGATTAGTTGGGGGTAGTAGTGATGATGATTAGTTGGGGGTAGTAGTGATGATAACTAGTTGGGGGTAGTAGTGATGATGATTAGTTGGGGGTAGTAGTGATGATAACTAGTTGGGGGTAGTAGTGATGATGATTAGTTGGGGGTAGTAGTGATGATAACTAGTTGGGGGTAGTAGTGATGATAACTAGTTGGGGGTAGTAGTGATGATAACTAGTTGGGGGTAGTAGTGATGAAGCTGCACATGGACCCTCGATGTCCCCCGGCTGTGTGCAGTCAGGGAACTCTACAATCTTTCTTGCACAGATGAACATGGACTCTGGAGGTGGAAAGGAGGCGCTCTGGAGACCCCCCCCCCCCGCTCTGGAGACCCCCCCGCGCTCTGGAGACCCCCCCCCCCCCCACAGGAAATCTCTTTTGGGTGAAACCACTGCAATCTGCTGTGAAAGATCCACCGTGACCAATCAGCATTCTGCCAGGAAAGGTTTCATTGGACGAGGTCTGCTGCCCCCGCTCATGGCCTGTGACCCTCCCCCATCCTGACTGTAAGGGACCGGCCTGGAGGGACATTTTCTGATTGGTTCCTGTGCCGTTCCTATGTAATGTGTCCGTGTGACCCGTCCGTGTGATCCGTATTATTACCTCTCCGAGGGACTCCCCTGACAATGCCGCCATCTGCTTTTCTCTCCATCAGGGCGGCACCATCTTTATTTGGGCATCATCCAGGGTTACTATCTACAACCTGCACTGAGATGTCGGCTCAGAGATGACACAATCATGTAAATCCTGGTGCCTGAGCGCTTCTTGGCTGTGTGTACAGGTGCTCTGTGTTACAAAGTTACAATGTACAGTCTGATCCTCGGGGGAGGGGAGACTGAGGAAACGCCTCCTCCTCCTTCTACAAAGTTACAATGTACAGTCTGATCACTGGGGGAGGGGAGACTGAGGAAATGCCACCTCCTCCTTCTACAAAGTTACAATGTACAGTCTGATCACTGGGGGAGGGGAGACTGAGGAAACGCCTCCTCCTCCTTCTACAAAGTTACAATGTACAGCCTGATCACTGGGGGAGGGGAGACTGAGGAAACGCCTCCTCCTCCTTCTACAAAGTTACAATGTACAGCCTGATCACTGGGGGGAGGAGACTGAGGAAACGACTCCTCCTCCTTCTACAAAGTTACAATGTACAGCCTGATCACTGGGGGAGGGGAGACTGAGGAAATGCCTCCTCCTCCTTCTACAGAGTTACAATGTACAGTCTGATCACTGGGGGAGGGGAGACTGAGGAAATGCCTCCTCCCCCTTCTACAGAGTTACAATGTACAGCCTGATCACTGGGGGAGGGGAGACCGAGGAAATTACTCCTCCCCCTTCTACAGAGTTACAATGTACAGTCTGATCACTGGGGGAGGAGAGACTGAGGAAATGCCTCCTCCCCCTTCTACAAAGTTACAATGTACAGCCTGATCACTGGGGGAGGGGAGACCGAGGAAATGACTCCTCCCCCTTCTTCAGAGTTACAATGTACAGTCTGATCACTGGGGGAGGAGAGACTGAGGAAATGCCTCCTCCCCCTTCTACAGAGTTACAATGTACAGCCTGATCACTGGGGGAGGAGACTGAGGAAATGCCTCCTCCCCCTTCTACAGAGTTACAATGTACAGTCTGATCACTGGGGGAGGGGAGACTGAGGAAATGCCTCCTCCTGCCTGCAGCAGACCGATGACATTCAGTAATGTGATCATTTTCCCCTTGGCTGGACTGACATTTCACACGTCAGATTTTTACCAGCGCAGCGCTCCAGTGTGAACAGCCCCATTGGAATCAATGTATCTGAACTACACACATGAACAGCGAGCGGGGGAGAGCCAGGCCTGAGACACTTCAGGTGAGGACCGCGCCACACAGAACACGTCTGACATGACCAGAGACACGCGTGACGATCCTTTCATCAATCGATAATTAAAATGAAGATCGGTGGGGGGGAGGGGGGGGGGGATCAGTTTCTGTTTAGATTTGTTATGAGATTTTATTGATACATTCAGGAAATATCATCAACAAAAGTGCGGATCCTTCCGCCTCCCTCATCGCGGGACTCCTGGAATCATCTCACGCATGGAACTCCTCCGGAACGCGCGGCACCGACCAGAGAATCACAAATACTTCCATATGAATAATCGTCGTGGAATGGAGTCTGGAGGACGATGCGGGGACCTCGCGGGCTCCGGCGCTGCTCACAGTATGGCCTCCCTCTTTCTCTGGTGTCCAGACGGGTCATCTATTGAGAAGCGGCCTCTATTGTGTGCGGCGGGCGGGGGGATTGGTGACTACGGTCCCCCATTATTCCTCTCACTATGGAAACCCGGATCGTGGTCAGAAGTATGTGAGAGCGAATAATAGGAGCCACAGAGAGACGACCACATCTGTTCCCCCAGAGCCAGAGTGACAGCAGAGAACCGGAGGCCGGCCTCATATATCCCCGCCGGAGCGAGACCCCTCCTCACATCCTCCAGCCTCCATCCTAGAGACCCCTCCTCACATCCTCCAGCCTCCATCCTAGAGACCCCTCCTCACATCCTCCAGCCTCCATCCTAGAGACCCCTCCTCACATCCTCCAACCTCCATCCTAGAGACCCCTCCTCACATCCTCCAACCTCCATCCTAGAGACCCCTCCTCACATCCTCCAGCCTTCATCCTAGAGACCCCTCCTCACATCCTCCAGCCTCCATCCTAGAGACCCCTCCTCACATCCTCCAGCCTCCATCCTAGAGACCCCTCCTCACATCCTCAACCTCCATCCTAGAGACCCCTCCTCACATCCTCCAGCCTCCATCCTAGAGACCCTCCTCACATCCTCAACCTCCATCCTAGAGACCCCTCCTCACATCCTCCAGCCTCCATCCTAGAGACCCCTCCTCACATCCTCCAACCTCCATCCTAGAGACCCCTCCTCACATCCTCCAGCCTCCATCCTAGAGACCCCTCCTCACATCCTTCAGCCTCCATCCTAGAGACCCCTCCTCACATCCTCCAGCCTCCATCCTAGAGACCCCTCCTCACATCCTCCAGCCTTCATCCTAGAGACCCCTCCTCACATCCTCAACCTCCATCCTAGAGACCCCTCCTCACATCCTCCAACCTCCATCCTAGAGACCCCTCCTCACATCCTCCAACCTCCATCCTAGAGACCCCTCCTCACATCCTACAGCCTCCATCCTAGAGACCCCTCCTCACATCCTACAGCCTCCATCCTAGAGACCCCTCCTCACATCCTACAGCCTCCATCCTAGAGACCCCTCCTCACATCCTCCAGCCTCCATCCTAGAGACCCCTCCTCACATCCTCCAGCCTCCATCCTAGAGACCCCTCCTCACATCCTCCAGCCTTCATCCTAGAGACCCCTCCTCACATCCTCCAGCCTCCATCCTAGAGACCCCTCCTCACATCCTACAGCCTCCATCCTAGAGACCCCTCCTCACATCCTCACATCCTCCATCCTAGAGACCCCTCCTCACATCCTCCAGCCTCCATCCTAGAGACCCCTCCTCACATCCTCCAGCCTCCATCCTAGAGACCCCTCCTCACATCCTACAGCCTCCATCCTAGAGACCCCTCCTCACATCCTCCATCCTAGAGACCCCTCCTCACATCCTACAGCCTCCATCCTAGAGACCCCTCCTCACATCCTCCAGCCTCCATCCTAGAGACCCCTCCTCACATCCTCCAGCCTCCATCCTAGAGACCCCTCCTCACATCCTCCAGCCTCCATCCTAGAGACCCCTCCTCACATCCTCCAACCTAGAGACCCTCCTCACATCCTCCAGCCTCCATCCTAGAGACCCCTCCTCACATCCTCCATCCTAGAGACCCTCCTCACATCCTCCAGCCTCCATCCTAGAGACCCCTCCTCACATCCTTCAGCCTCCATCCTAGAGACCCCTCCTAACATTCTCCAGCTTCCATCCTAGAGACCCCTCCTCACATACTCTAGCCTCCATCCTAGAGACCCCTCCTCACATCCTCCAGCCTCCATCCTAGAGACCCCTCCTCACATCCTCCAGCCTCCATCCTAGAGACCCCTCCTCACATCCTCCAGCCTCCATCCTAGAGACCCCTCCTCACATCATCCTGCCTCCATCCTAGAGACCCCTCCTCACATCCTCCAGCCTCCATCCTAGAGACCCCTCCTCACATCCTTCAGCCCCCATCCTAGAGACCCCTCCTCACATTCTCCAGCTTCCATCCTAGAGACCCCTCCTCACATACTCTAGCCTCCATCCTAGAGACCCCTCCTCACATCCTCCAGCCTCCATCCTAGAGACCCCTCCTCACATCCTCCAGCCTCCATCCTAGAGACCCCTCCTCACATTCTCCAGCTTCCATCCTAGAGACCCCTCCTCACATACTCTAGCCTCCATCCTAGAGACCCCTCCTCACATCCTCCAGCCTCCATCCTAGAGACCCCTCCTCACATCCTCCAGCCTCCATCCTAGAGACCCCTCCTCACATCCTCCATCCTAGAGACCCTCCTCACATCCTCCAGCCTCCATCCTAGAGACCCATCCTCACATCCTACAGCCTCCATCCTAGAGACCCCTCCTCACATCCTCCAGCCTCCATCCTAGAGACCCCTCCTCACATCCTCCAGCCTCCATCCTAGAGACCCCTCCTCACATCCTTCAGCCTCCATCCTAGAGACCCCTCCTCACATTCTCCAGCTTCCATCCTAGAGACCCCTCCTCACATACTCTAGCCTCCATCCTAGAGACCCCTCCTCACATCCTCCAGCCTCCATCCTACAGACCCCTCCTCACATACTCCAGCCTCCATCCTAGAGACCCCTCCTCACATCCTCCAGCCTCCATCCTAGAGACCCCTCCTCACATCCTCCATCCTACAGACCCCTCCTCACATCCTACAGACCCCTCCTCACATCCTCCAGCCTCTATCCTAAAGACCCCTCCGCACATCCTCCAGCCTCCATCCTAGAGACCCCTCCTCACATTCTCCGGCCTCCATCTTACAGACCCCTCGTCACATCCTCCAGCCTCCATCCTAGAGACCCCTCCTCACATCCTCCATCCTACAGACCCCTCCTCACATACTCCAGCCTCCATCCTAGAGACCCCTCCTCACATCCTCCAGCCTCCATCCTAGAGACCCCTCCTCACATCCTCCATCCTACAGACCCCTCCTCACATCCTCCATCCTACAGACCCCTCCTCACATCCTCCAGCCTCTATCCTAGAGACCCCTCCTCACATCCTCCAGCCTCCATCCTAGAGACCCCTCCTCACATCCTCCGGCCTCCATCTTACAGACCCCTCATCACATCCTCCAGCCTCCATCCTAGAGACCCCTCATCACATCCTCCATCCTAGAGACCCCTCCTCACATCCTCCAGCCTCCATCCTAGAGACCCCTCCTCACATACTCCATCCTAGAGACCCCTCCTCACATCCTCCAGCCTCCATCCTAGAGACCCCTCCTCACATACTCCAGCCTCCATCCTAGAGACCCCTCCTCACATCCTCTATCCTAGAGACCTCTCCTCACATCCTCCAGCCTCCATCCTAGAGACCCCTCCTCACATCCTCCAGCCTCCATCCTAGAGACCCCTCCTCAAATCCTCCAGCCTCCATCCTAGAGACCCCTCCTCACATACTCCATCCTAGAGACCCCTCCAAACATCCTCCAGCCTCCATCCTAGAGACCCCTCCTCACATCCTCCAGCCTCCATCCTAGAGACCCCTCCTCACATACTCCAGCCTCCATCCTAGAGACCCCTCCTCACATTATCCAACATATTCCAACCTCCATCTTAGAGACACCTCCTCACATTATCCAACATATTCCAACCTCCATCCTAGAGACCCCTCACATTATCCAACCTCCATCCTAGAGACACCTCCTCACATTATCCAACATATTCCAACCTCCATCCTAGAGACCCCTCCTTACATTATCCAACATACTCCAGCCTCCATCCTAGAGACCCCTCCTCACATTATCCTAACTCCATCCTAGAAACCCCTCCTCACATTATCCAACATATTCCAACCTCCATCCTAGAGACCCCTCACATTATCCAACCTCCATCCTTGAGACCCCTCCTCACATACTTCAGCCTCCATCCTAGAGACCCCTCCTCACATCCTCTATCCTAGAGACCTCTCCTCACATCCTCCAGCTTCCATCCTAGAGACCCCTCCTCACATCCTCCAGCCTCCATCCTAGAGACCCCTCCTCAAATCCTCCAGCCTCCATCCTAGAGACCCCTCCTCACATACTCCATCCTAGAGACCCCTCCAAACATCCTCCAGCCTCCATCCTAGAGACCCCTCCTCACATCCTCCAGCCTCCATCCTAGAGACCCCTCCTCACATTATCCAACCTCCATCCTACAGACCCCTCCTCACATTATCCAACATATTCCAACCTCCATTCTTGAGACCCCTCCTCACATTATCCAACATATTCCAACCTCCATCCTACAGACCCCTCCTCACATTATCCAACATATTCCAACCTCCATCCTACAGACCCCTCCTCACATTATCCAACATATTCCAACCTCCATCCTTGAGACCCCTCCTCACATTATCCAACATACTCCAGCCTCCATCCTAGAGACCCCTCCTCACATTATCCAACATTATCCAGCTTCCATCCTAAAGACACCTCTTTACATTAGCCAACCTCCTTCCTGGAGACCCCTCCTCACAATATTTAAACTCCATCCTAGAGACCCCTCCCTGCATTATCCAGCCTCCATCCTAGAGACACCTCATCGCATTTGCCAACTGCCAACCCAGAGACACTTACCCCCCTTTATCCAATATTATGTAACATCCCTACTAGAGATACCTCCTTACAGTATCCAAACTCCATCCTAGAGACCCCTCATCACATTATCCAACTGCCAACCTAAAGACACCCCTCCCCCCTTTATCCAATATTATCCAAGCTGCATCCTAGAGACACCTCCTCATAGTATACAACCTCTATCCTTTTGACCCTTCCCTGCATAATCCAACCTCCATCCTGGAGACCTCGCCTCGCATTATCCAACTCCCATTCTACAGACACCTCTTTATTCAACCTTTTCTTTCCTAGAGACACCTCCTCACATTATCCAGTCAAAGGCCCATCCTAGAGACCTCTCCTTGCACGATCCAGCCCTCATCCTAGAGACCCCCCCATCACATTATACAACCTACATCCTAGAGACCCCCCTATCACATTATCTAACCTACATCCTAGGGACCCTTCCTTACATTTTCCAACCTCCATCCTAGAAAGCCCCCTCATATTATCCAACCTCTGTCCTAGAGATCCATCCTCACACTATTCAACCTCCATCCTATAGACATCTCTTCACATCATCAGACCTCCACCCCAGAGAACCATCCCCACGTTATCCAACCTCCATCCTAGAGACGCTTCCTCACATTATCCAACCTCCATCCAAGAAACACCTTCTCACATTGGCAGCCTCCAACCTAGAGACACCTCTTCAAATTATCCAACCTACATCATAGAGACCCCTCCTCAAATTATCCAACCTACATCATAGAGACCCCTCCTCAAATTATCCAACCTACATCATAGAGACCCCTCCTCAAATTATCCAACCTACATCATAGAGACCCCTCCTCAAATTATCCAACCTACATCATAGAGACCCCTCCTCAAATTATCCAACCTACATCATAGAGACCCCTCCTCAAATTATCCAACCTACATCATAGAGACCCCTCCTCAAATTATCCAACCTCCATCCCGAAGAGCTCTCCTCACAGTATCCAACCTCTGTTTTAGAGAAACATTCACAATATCCAACCTCCATCTTGCGGCCAAGAGACCTCTCCTAATTTACTTTGACCTCAGTCTTTGTGGCGTCTCTTGATGTCCAACCTCCATATTAGAGACCTCTGCCAATATTATCCAGATTTCCTCCCAGAGACACCTCCTTATATTATCTAACCCGTCCTAAGGACCCCGCCTCTTGTAGCCAGCCTTACTACGAACACCCTCCTAATATTATCCAACTGCACCCTAATGACCCCTCCTAATATTATTAAACCCTATCCTAGAAACCCCTTCTGAGCTATTTGTACAGCCCTACCCTGAGGAACCCCTCCGTGTTCTCCAACATCCACCCTACAGACCCATTCTCACAATATACAACCCTATCCTGGGAACCCCTTGTCATGTTATCACATCTCTGTCCTGCAGACCCCTCATATACACCCCACCTTGGAGACCTCCCAGCCTGAACTAAAGACCTCATCTCATATTGCCCATCCCCATCCTGAAGACCCCTGATCCTATAAACGAGCAAAGCCAGGCACTCTCTTCATATCAAAGCCAGATATATGGACCCCTCTTCATATTACCCAGCCAAATATATGGACCCCTCTTCATATTACCCAGCCAGATATATGGACCCCTCTTCATATTACCCAGCCAAATATATGGGCCCCTCTTCATATTACCCAGCCAGATATATGGACCCCTCTTCATATTACCCAGCCAAATATATGGACCCCTCTTCATATTACCCAGCCAAATATATGGACCCCTCTTCATATTACCCAGCCAGATATATGGACCCCTCTTCATATTACCCAGCCAAATATATGGACCCCTCTTCATATTACCCAGCCAGATATATGGACCCCTCTTCATATTACCCAGCCAGATATATGGACCCCTCTTCATATTACCCAGCCAGATATATGGACCCCTCTTCATATTACCCAGCCAGATATATGGACCCCTCTTCATATTACTCAGCCAGATATATGGACCCCTCTTCATATTACCCAGCCAGATATATGGACCCCTCTTCATATTACCCAGCCAGATATATGGACCCCTCTTCATATTATCCAGCCAGATATATGGACCCCTCTTCATATTACTCAGCCAGATATATGGACCCCTCTTCATATTACCCAGCCAGATATATGGACCCCTCTTCATATTACCCAGCCAAATATATGGACCCCCCTTCATATTACCCAGCCAGATATATGGACCCCTCTTCATATTACCCAGCCAGATATATGGACCCCTCTTCATATTACCCAGCCAGATATATGGACCCCTCTTCATATTACCCAGCCAGATATATGGACCCCTCTTCATATTACCCAGCCAAATATATGGACCCCTCTTCATATTACCCAGCCAGATATATGGACCCCTCTTCATATTACCCAGCCAGATATATGGACCCCTCTTCATATTACCCAGCCAGATATATGGACCCCTCTTCATATTACCCAGCCAAATATATGGACCCCTCTTCATATTACTCAGCCAGATATATGGACCCCTCTTCATATTACTCAGCCAGATATATGGACCCCTCTTCATATTAGCCAGCCAGATATATGGACCCCTCTTCATATTAGCCAGCCAGATATATGGACCCCTCTTCATATTACCCAGCCAGATATATGGACCCCTCTTCATATTAGCCAGCCAGATATATGGACCCCTCTTCATATTACCCAGCCAGATATATGGACCCCTCTTCATATTACCCAGCCAGATATATGGACCCCTCTTCATATTACCCAGCCAGATATATGGACCCCTCTTCATATTACCCAGCCAAATATATGGACCCCTCTTCATATTACTCAGCCAGATATATGGACCCTCTTCATATTAGCCAGCCAGATATATGGACCCCTCTTCATATTACCCAGCACGGAAATAAACACCCATTTTCCTATTACACAGCTAGATGTAGAGACCCCAGTTTCATACAACAGAGTAGAAGCCCCTCCCACAAATGACCTAGGACAGAACTACAGACCCTTCTTCATATTACCCCAGCAAGATGAACAAACCCCTCCACATATCACACCACCAGATATACTGACCCCCCCCCCCCTCATATTACCTATTACAGATATACCGACCCCTCCCCCTCATATTACCTATTACAGATATACAGACCCCCCCATATTACAGATATACAGACCCCCCCCCATATTACCTATTACAAATATACAGACCCCCCCCCCCCATATTACCTATTACAGATATACAGCCCCCCCCCCCCCCCCCATATTACCTATTACAGATATACAGGGAGGGAGGGTGTTAAGAGGATTTGTGTTGGGGGGTGATTTGGGAGGGAAGAGGATTTGTGCTAGAAGGGGTAATTGGAAGGGGGAGGATTTGTGTTGGGGGGTGAAGGGTTTTGTGCACAAAAGGGGAGGAATGAATGGAGGGGGGGAATTTTGCAAGAAGGAGGAGGTATGAATAAGGGGGGAGGATTTGTGCTTGAAGGGGGGGATTGGAGGGGGGGGGATTTGTGCTAGAAGGGGTAATTGGAGGGGGGATTTGTGCTAAGGGGTTGGAGGGAGGAGGGTTTGTGCAAAAAAGGGGAGGAGTGAATGAAGGGGGGGGATTGTGCAAGAAGGAGATGTGATGAATGAGGGAAGAGGGTTTGTGATAGAAGGGGGGGGGGGGACTGGAGGTGGGGGGAATTTTTTTTAGAAGGGGGGAGAGGGTTTGTACTAGAAGGGGTTATTGGAGGGGGGGATTTATGCTGGGGGGGTGGAGGGAGGAGGGTTTGTGCAAAAAAATGGAGGAGTGAATGAAGGGGGGGGGGGGAATAGTGCAAGAAGGAGGGATGAATGAGGGGGGAGGGTTTGTGTCAGAAGAGGGGATTGGAGGGGGGGGGGGATTTGTGCTAGAAGTAGGAAGAGGATTTGTGCTGGAAGGGGAAGAAATGGTTGAAAGGAGGTAGGGAGGAAGGACGGGGGGGGGGGTGCCAAGATTTGTGCTAGAAGGGGGGGGGGGGAATGGAGGGGGAGGATTTGTGCTAGAAGGGGGAATAGGATTAGTGTTAGAAGGGGGAGAGGGGAGGAGTTTGGTGGGGAAAGGATTTGATTTAGTGGTGGGGGGGAGGATTTGTGCTGGGAGGGGATTTATGCTAGAGGGGGTAGGAATGGTGGAAATGGGGGGGTAGAGTTGTGCTAGTAGGGGATTTGGAGAGAGGAGGATTTATGTTAAAAAGGAGGTGAGGATTTGCTGAGGGAGGGGATTTGTGTTGAAAGAGGGGGTTTGGTGGGGGAAATATTTCATTTGGTAAGGGGGGGAGGGGAGGTTGCCGAGATTTGTGGCGGGGTGGAGGGGAAGATTTGTGCTGGAAGGGGGATTTGTGTTAGGAGAGGACGTTTGGAGGGTGGATTTGTGCTGGAAGTGGGGGGGATGGTTGAAAGAGGGGGGGGGATTTGTGCTAGAAGGGGGAGGGATGGTTGAAAGGGGGGTATTTGTGCTAGAAGGGGGAGAGGGGAGGGGTTTGGTGGGGGAAGGATTTGATTTAGTGGTGGGGGGGAGATGGGGGAGGATTTGTGCTGGAAGGGGGGAGGGCATTTATGCTAAAGGGGGTAGGAATGGTGGAAATGGGCGGTGGAATTGTGCTAGAAGAGGGGAGGGATGGTTGAAAGAGGGGGAGATTTGTGCTACAACGGGTGGGGGAGGATTTTGCTGAGAGAGGGGATTTGTGTTGAAGGAAGGGGTTTGGGTGGGTGGATTTGTTCTGGGAGGGGGGATTTGATTTGATTGTGGGGGGCGGGGCAATGGTTGCCAATATTTGGGAGGGAGTGCTAACGGTTCACAGGTTGGGGGGGGGCAATACTTGCCTGAACTCTGCTCCCCATATATTGTTCAGGACCCCCAGCCACAAAGTGAAGGATTTCTGTAAGACCCGCCCCTGCGGAGCTGAGCCCGTCCCAGGATAGGATCGGGGTGATTGGATCACACATGAAAAGAAACATTTGTAGCCACTGAGGAGTTACATTGTTGTGCAGATCAGGGAGAGGCCCGGATGTGTGACGTCACGTACGGGGTGAGCGCAGATCACATATAGACAGACGGGCGCAGAAACCGTTTCCCGGTAAATGATCGGAGGATCCGCAGCTCCCATTGGCTGTCCCGCTGCCAGAGAGGAATTCTCCTGCAAAGTTCGCTCGTTTCTCAGACTGACGGTGGGAGAGATCAGAGTGACGTCCCGAACGGCGCTGCGAGGCGGAAACCGACAAATCTCTGCAAAATATCTGAAGTGCAACAGAATGAAGGAGGGAGAGGAGAAATCACCGGGCACTGGGACCCTCCATACCGGAACCACAACCTGAATTCAGGGCCAGGAATTAGGGGCCCGAAAAAGAAAAAAAACATTCACTTTGCAGTGGCAGTTGCACTATGCAGGGCAGGGGCGGACTGACAACTCATGGGGCCTCCGGGCAATAAGGGATCATGGGGCCCCTGTGTCCTTGCCCAAACTCAAAAAAGGTACCAGAGGCATCTCATGGGGCCCCTTACTGACCCCGGGCCCTCGGGCTGTGCCCAAGTTTCCAAATGGTCAGTCCACCCCTGATGGAGGGGAAGTTGCACTTTGCAGCCGCATTTTCCCCACAGCTTTATGAATGAGGTGAAGCTCTACTGACTTCCATCATCCAATCACATGCAAGCCATATTGCACAATGCAGGCGAAGTCATACGTGGCAGTTGCACTTTGCAGGGGAAGTTGCACCTTGCAGGGGAAGGTTCACTTTGTAGGGGAAGTTGTACTACGCAGGGGAAGTTGCACTATGCATGGGGAAGGTTCACTTTGCAGTGGAAGTTGTACTTTGCAGGGGAAGTTGCACCATGCAGGGGAAGTTGTACTTTGCAGGGGAAGTTGCACTTTGCAGGGGAAGTTGCACTTTGCAGGGGAAGTTGCACCATGCAGGGGAAGTTGTACTTTGCAGGGGAAGGTGCACTTTGTAGGGGAAGTTGTACTATGCAGGGGAAGTTGCACTATGCATGGGGAAAGTTCACTTTGCAGTGGAAGTTGTACTATGCAGGGGAAGTTGCACTTTGCAGGGGAAGTTGCACCATGCAGGGGAAGTTGCACTTTGCAGGGGAAGTTGCACCATGCAGGGGAAGTTGTACTTTGCAGGGGAAGGTGCACTATGCAGGGGAAGTTGCACTTTGCAGGGGAAGGTTCACTTTGCAGGGGAAGTTGTACTTTGCAGGGGAAGTTGTACTATGCAGGGGAAGTTGCACCATGCAGGGGAAGTTGTACTTTGCAGGGGAAGTTGCACCATGCAGGGGAAGTTGTACTTTGCAGGGGAAGTTGTACTTTACAGGGGAAGTTGTACTTTGCAGGGGAAGGTTCACTTTGCAGGGGAAGTTGTACTTTGCAGGGGAAGGTTCACTTTGCAGGGGAAGTTGTACTTTGCAGGGGAAGTTGTACTTTGCAGGGGAAGTTGCACTTTGCAGGGGAAGTTGCACTTTGCAGGGGAAGTTGCACCATGCAGGGGAAGTTGTACTTTGCAGGGGAAGGTGCACTATGCAGGGGAAGTTGTACTTTGCAGGGGAAGTTGCACCATGCAGGGGAAGTTGTACTTTGCAGGGGAAGTTGTACTTTGCAGGGGAAGTTGCACTTTGCAGGGGAAGTTGCACTTTGCAGGGGAAGTTGCACTTTGCAGGGGAAGTTGCACCATGCAGGGGAAGTTGTACTTTGCAGGGGAAGTTGCACTATGCAGGGGAAGTTGCACCATGCAGGGGAAGTTGTACTTTGCAGGGGAAGTTGTACTTTGCAGGGGAAGTTGCAGTTTGCAGCAGCATTTTCCCCACAGCTTTATCAATGAGGTGAAGCTCTACTGACTTCCATCATCCAATCACATACAAGCCATATTGCTGTTTTTTTTGTTTCCTTGCAGGTGATTGGATGAAAATTTCGCTGCATCCACTGCGCTCTGGAAAATGTTCGTTTGCAAAGCGCACGGCCTATTTGCCTTCAGTGAATCAAGCTCTGCACCACAGCTGGTTGCTGCAGGTTTTGGCAAGAATCCTCATTCCCCTTTTGTACGACGCTCCTGACTACGGCGGGATGGAGAAAACTGCAAAACAGATTATAGAATGAATGTGACCCGGGGGGGGGGGGGGGGGGGGGCTGGGAGGTCGCAGGGCGGTAAAGTATGGCAGCCTCTCTTCACTCAGCCGTCACAGCAGTCCTACACCCAGCTGTACAAGGATGGTGTCACTGAGGTGGGGGTCACACCGCCGGGATGGTGATATTGTGGGAACGGACAGCGGCGCTGCGCACACGGCGGGGGGGGGAGGGGTCACTAACACCTCTGCAGGGTATTAAACTGGGATTAATCTCGCGTTTAATCCGGGGAGCAACAAACACAGCGAGGGGACCGCTAATGACACAAAGCAGCATTGTGTGCGACTGCTCGTGCAGCGCAGAGACCACTGTGTGCGACCGACTGCACAACGCCAACATCATTGTGACCGATTGTACAACGCCAACACCATTGTGACCGATTGTACAACGCCAACACCATTGTGACCGATTGTACAACGCCAACACCATTGTGACCGATTGTACAACGCCAACACCATTGTGACCGATTGTACAACGCCATTGTGACCGATTGTACAACACCATTGTGACCGATTGTACAACACCAACACCATTGTGACCGATTGTACAGCACCATTGTGACCGATTGTACAACGCCATTGTGACCGATTGTACAACACCATTGTGACCGATTGTACAACACCATTGTGACCGATTGTACAACACCATTGTGACCGATTGTACAACACCATTGTGACCGATTGTACAACACCAACACCATCGTGACCGATTGTACAACGCCGACACCATTGTGACCGATTGTACAACACCATCGTGACCGATTGTACAACACCATTGTGACCGATTGTACAACACTATCGTGACCGATTGTACAACACCATTGTGACCGATTGTACAACACCATTGTGACCGATTGTACAACACCATTGTGACCGATTGTACAACACCATTGTGACCGATTGTACAACACCAACACCATTGTGTGCGCCCGATTGTACAACGCCGACACCATTGTGACCGATTGTACAACACCATTGTGACCGATTGTACAACGCCAACACCATCGTGACCGATTGTACAACGCCATTGTGACCGATTGTACAACACCAACGCCATTGTGACCGATTGTACAACACCAACACCATTGTGACCGATTGTACAACACCAACACCATTGTGACCGATTGTACAACGCCGACACCATTGTGACCGATTGTACAACACCATCATGACCGATTGTACAGCACCATTGTGTCCGATTGTACAACACCAACACCATTGTGACCGATTGTACAACACCAACACCATTGTGACCGATTGTACAACACCAACACCATTGTGACTGATTGTACAACTCCATTGTGTGCGACCCTGTGTGTACTGGTACTCCATGACGTAGTGTGTTCCGGTACTCCATGACGTAGTGTGTTCCGGTACCCCATGACATAGTGTGTTCCGGTACCCCATGACGTAGTGTGTTCCGGTACCCCATGAAGTAGTGTGTTCTGGTACCCCATGACATAGTATGTTCCGGTACCGCATGACGTAGTGTGTTCCGGTACTCCATGACGTAGTGTGTTCCGGTACCCCATGACGTAGTGTGTTCCGGTACCCCATGACGTAGTGTGTTCCAGTACCCCATGACGTAGTGTGTTCCGGTACCCCATGAGGTAGTGTGTTTTCCGGTTCCCCATGACGTAGTGTGTTCTGGTACCCCATGACGTAGTGTGTTCTGGTACCCCATGACGTAGTGTGTTCCGGTACCCCATGACGTAGTGTGTTCCGGTACCCCATGACGTAATGTGTACCTGTACCCCGTGACGTAGTGTGTTCCAGTACCCCATGACGTAGTGTGTTCCGGTACTCCATGACGTAGTGTGTTCCGGTACCCCATGACGTAGTGTGTTCCGGTACCCCATGACGTAGTGTGTTCCGGTACCCCATGACGTAGTGTGTTCCGGTACCCCATGACGTAGTGTGTTCTGGTACTCCATGACGTAGTGTAGTACCCGTACCCCATGACGTAGTGTGTTCTGGTACCCCATGACGTGGTATGTTCCGGTACCCCATGACGTAGTGTGTTCCGGTACCCCTTTACGTAGTGTATTCCGGTACCCCATGACGTAGTGTGTTCTGGTACCCCATGACGTAGTGTGTTCCGGTACCCCATGACGTAGTGTGTTCTGGTACCCCATTACGTAGTGTATTCCGGTACCCCATGATGTAGTGTGTTCTGGTACCCCATGACGTAGTGTAGTACCCGTACCCCATGACGTAGTGTGTTCTGGTACCCCATGACGTAGTGTGTTTTCCGGTTCCCCATGACGTAGTGTGTTCTGGTACCCCATGACGTAGTGTATTCCGGTACCCCATGACGTAGTGTGTTCTGGTACCCCATGACGTAGTGTAGTACCCGTACCCCATGACGTAGTGTGTTCTGGTACCCCATGACGTAGTGTGTACCCGTACCCCATGACGTAGTGTGTTCCGGTACTCCGTGACGTAGTGTGTTCCGGTACCCCATGAAGTAAAGTGTGTAACATACAAGAGTGTAAATGTCCCATTGCTTTATATTGTCCCTGTTCACACCCAAACACTGAGGCGCCTGACGCTTGAAAAAGCACAGGAGCTTCATTTCTGGCAGATTTCGGCACTTTTAGCCCATTGACTTCAATGGGAGCCAACAAAAAAATAGAACAATGAAAATGTACGAGGGCCCAAAGAATCTCCTGAGCGGCACATTACTCGTAAGTCATGTGGGCAAAAACAGCCTTCAAGATGGCCTGAACATGCTATGTACATCCGAACACCAATCACAGCACACGGCTCCAGCATACCCACCGGCTTCAGCAGAGTTCAGGAAATCACCCTCCATGCTGACGTACGCGGCCGCGCACTGCCTCGCCTTATCGTTGTATTTGACTGGATTGGATCAACCCACAGAAACGCAGAACGAGGGACAATTCCCTCCACCCTGTAATGGGACACTTTCCTCCCGTCGGTGCATTTGGATGGTTTAAAAATTAAACTGAAAGCAGGAAAACGTGTCCAAGGTGAGCCGGAGCTCAGAGTAATCATCATGCCTGGAGGTCCTAAAATGTTTAATAATCAACTACAGACAGCCTGGCAATGGGGAAATCGAATGGAATTCTGGGGGCATCATTAGAGGGGTCACCGGCAGGAGGAAGGAGGTCCTGATTCTTCTATATAGATCACTAGAGGGGTCACCGGCAGGAGGAAGGAGGTCCCGATTCCTCTATATAGATCACTAGAGGGGTCACCGGCAGGAGGAAGGAGGTCCTGATTCCTCTACATAGATCCTATCACTAGAGGGGTCACCGGCAGGAGGAAGGAGGTCCTGATTCCTCTATATAGATCACTAGAGGGGTCACCGGCAGGAGGAAGGAGGTCCCGATTCCTCTAAATAGATCTATCACTAGAGGGGTCACCGGCAGGAGGAAGGAGGTCCTGATTCCTCTATATAGATCACTAGAGGGGTCACCAGGGGGAGGAAGGAGGTCCCGATTCCTCTATATAGATCCTATCACTAGAGGGGTCACCGGCAGGAGGAAGGAGGTCCTGATTCTTCTATATAGATCCTATCACTAGAGGGGTCACCGGCAGGAGGAAGGAGGTCCTGATTCTTCTATATAGATCACTAGAGGGGTCTCCGGCAGGAGGAAGGAGGTCCTGATTCTTCTATATAGATCACTAGAGGGGTCTCCGGCAGGAGGAAGGAGGTCCTGATTCCTCTATATAGATCCTATCACTAGAGGGGTCACCGGCAGGAGGAAGGAGGTCCCGATTCCTCTATATAGATCTATCACTGGAGGGGTCACTGGCAGGAAGAAGGAGGTCCTGATTCCTCTATATAGATCTATCACTAGAGGGGTCACCGGCAGGAGGAAGGAGGTCCCGATTCCTCTATATAGATCCTATCACTAGAGGGGTCACCGGCAGGAGGAAGGAGGTCCTGATTCCTCTATATAGATCCTATCACTAGAGGGGTCACCAGGAGGAGGAAGGAGGTCCTGATTCCTCTATACAGATCCTATTACTAGAGGGGTCACCGGCAGGAGGAAGGAGGTCCTGATTCCTCTATATAGATCTATCACTAGAGGGGTCACCAGCAGGAGGAAGGAGGTCCTGATTCCTCTATATAGATCTTTATATCACTAGAGGGGTCACCGGCGGGAGGAAGGAGGTCCTGATTCCTCTATATAGATCCTATTACTAGAGGGGTCACCGGCAGGAGGAAGGAGGTCCTGATTCCTCTATATAGATCCTATCACTAGAGGGGTCACCGGCAGGAGGAAGGAGGTCCTGATTCCTCTAAATAGATCTATCACTAGAGGGGTCACCGGCAGGAGGAAGGAGGTCCCGATTCCTCTATATAGATCTTTATATCACTAGAGGGGTCACCGGCAGGAGGAAGGAGGTCCTGATCCCTCTATATAGATCTTTATATCACTAGAGGGGTCACCAGCAGGAGGAAGGAGGTCCTGATTCCTCTATATAGATCCTATCACTAGAGGGGTCACCGGCAGGAGGAAGGAGGTCCCGTTTCCTCTATATAGATCTTTATATCACTAGAGGGGTCACCGGCAGGAGGAAGGAGGTCCTGATTCCTCTATATAGATCCTATCACTAGAGGGGTCACCGGCAGGAGGAAGGAGGTCCTGATTCCTCTATATAGATCTCTATATCACTAGAGGGGTCACCAGGGGGAGGAAGGAGGTCCTGATTCCTCTATACAGATCCTATCACTAGAGGGGTCACCGGCAGGAGGAAGGAGGTCCTGATTCCTCTATATAGATCCTATCACTAGAGGGGTCACCGGCAGGAGGAAGGAGGTCCTGATTCCTCTATATAGATCTATCACTAGAGGGGTCACCGGGGGGGAGGAAGGAGGTCCTGATTCCTCTATATAGATCTATCACTAGAGGGGTCACCGGGGGGGAGGAAGGAGGTCCTGATTCCTCTATATAGATCCTATCACTAGAGGGGTCACCGGCAGGAGGAAGGAGGTCCCGATTCCTCTATATAGATCCTATCACTAGAGGGGTCACCAGGGGGAGGAAGGAGGTCCTGATTCCTCTATATAGATCCTATTACTGGAGGGGTCACCGGCAGGAGGAAGGAGGTCCTGATTCCTCTATATAGACCGTTAGTTAGACCTCAAGAAAAAAAAAGATACCAGAAAATGGCGCAGACTCGATGGGGCGCTCGGTCTTTTCCCGCCGTCACTCTTCTATGTTTTTTCCGTACAACAAATTGCGTCATTCAGAGCGCCAGGAACGACCGCCCCCAACTGATATTGGAAATACAGAATGAAATGAATATCCAGCAATTTGGAGATTTTTCTCGGGCAAATTCTTTTTTTTTTTGCCCCTCAACTTTACTGCTTGCGGCTGAATAAATGTTGGCCATTCTCCCGGCACAAGAGCTTACAATCAGACATGAACGTCTTCAAGGGAATCTGGCTTCTCCCACAAATCTGCTGCAATCTATCGTCTCATCGATCGCCCACCAACCTTCGTTCCATGGCTGCAATCCGATCCCGCCCTCTTGCGGAGACCCCGCCCTAACGCTGGCCATGTGGCTGTGAGGTATTCGGTTAAAACCGATCGTCTTTTTTTATTATTATAAATGTTCGTTCTTTTTTTTTTCCAGTGATCTCGCCACACACCTTCATTTTCAAGGATGCAATAGCCAGTCAACGACTTCACGCTCTGTCACAGGTACATCGGTTGATGCGCGCGACGCCACGGAAACTAGACCGCGCCATACATATTAAAATTCAGTCAGATCAAAGAGAATATTTCCGCGCCTTCCCGTGAATATTCCAGCCGCTTTGGTCAGAAGTTCTGATTACATCTGGTGGAATCCCCCCCTCCCCTCCCCCCGGCTCATTAAAATTAGCAACTGGATTTAAACAACTGATTGATTGCGACCAGAACACAATATAACACATCACAGAGGAGCCGATCGACTATGGGGGGGGGGGGGACGTCTCAGAGGGATGTGCACTGAGATGTTACAAAGCGCAGAGCAAACTGTCAGTGATATATAAATAATAACAATTATTAGTAAATACGGTGAAAGTGTTCATTTCCATCATTTTGAGATTTTTTTTTCTGTCTTTGCACAATTGGGAATTCGAATGAACACAACTTCCCCCGGAGCCGCTCATCGCATCCACCTTCTCCCTGCCAGGTGAACTGTCACTGATCCTTCAGTACATCGACCCCACAACTGCCTACAGAGAAGAACCCCCCGCACACCTGCCGAGCACCAAAACAGCACCATATACTAGATACACAAAGTACACAAAATACACAAAGTACATAAAATACACAATATATATATATAATATACACAAAGTACATAAAATACACAGTATACACAATATATATAATATACATAATATACACAATAACTCATGGAGCCCCCGGGCAATAGGGGATCATGGGGCCCCTGTGTCCTCGCCCACACTCAAACAACACCCAAAAAAGCCCATGAAAGGTACCAGGGGCATCTCATGGGGCCCCCTACTGACCCCGGGCCCTCGGGCAGTGCCCAAATTCCCAAATGGTCAATCCACCCCTGAATATACACAATATACACAATATACATAATATACACAATATACACAATATACATAATATACACAGCAGGGGCGGACTGACAACTCATGGGGCCCCCGGGCAATAGGGGATCATGGGGCCCCTGTGTCCTTGCCCAAACTCAAAAAAGCCTAGGAAAAAGGTACCAGGGGCATCTCATGGGGCCCCCTACTGACCCCGGGCCCTCGGGCAGTGCCCGAGTTTCCAAATGGTCAGTCCGCCCCTGATACACAGTATACACAATATACATAATATACACAATATACACAATATACATAATATACATAATATACACAACATACATAATATACATAATATACATAATATACATAATATACACAATATACACAATATACATAATATACACAACATACATAATATACATAATATACACAATATACATAATATACATAATATACACAATATACACAATATACATAATATACATAATATACACAACATACATAATATACACAACATACATAATATACATAATATACACAATATACATAATATACACAATATACACAATATACATAATATACATAATATACACAATATACATAATATACACAATATACACAACATACATAATATACACAATATACATAATATGCACAATATACACAACATACATAATATACACAATATACATAATATACACAATATACACAACATACATAATATACACAATATACATAATATACACAATATACACAACATACATAATATACACAATATACATAATATGCACAATATACACAATATACATAATATACACAATATACATAATATACACAATATACACAATATACATAATATACATAATATACATAATATACATAATATACACAACATACATAATATACATAATATACATAATATACACAACATACATAATATACACAACATACATAATATACACAACATACATAATATACACAATATACACAATATACATAATATACACAACATACATAATATACACAACATACATAATATACACAACATACATAATATACATAATATACATAATATACACAACATACATAATATACACAACATACATAATATACACAACATACATAATATACACAATATACACAACATACATAATATACACAATATACATGCTGGGAATGGTCAGCCACCACAACCACCAATCACACAACAGATGTCACACATCATAGAAAGCCACGAATATACTTCCCAAACATCGCCCATAAATCACGCATGTCTGCTCACAGCACCTGAACTACACAAACACGCCGCACATTATCCAACCTTCTGCAACTCATACTGGAGGCACGCAACGACTTTACACAGCGACAAAAATCGCTGAGTAATGTACAACCTTCTACACTTCCCTGTATACAATACAACCAGGGGCGGACTGACCATTTGGAAACTCGGGAGCTGCCCGAGGGCCCGGGATCAGTAGGGGGCCCCATGAGATGCCCCTGGTACCTTTTTCATAGGCTTTTTTGAGTTTGGGCAAGGACACAGGGGCCCCATGATCCCCTATTGCCCGGGGGCCCCATGAGTTGTCAGTTGGCCCCTGAATACAACCACACAAAGTACTACACAAAATACTTCTCTGTATACAACTCAGCCACGGATATTACTACACAGTATACAACCTTCTACAAACCTCTGTATAGGATGTAAATACACCGATTGTATACAACTGCACAAATTGTTACACCATATACTTCTGTGTACACAGCAGACACTCAGATTGTTACACAATAGACAACCTTCCACAATACTCTGTATACAATGCATATACACACAAAGTATTACCCAGTATACACATCGACACTTCAACTCATGAAACTACTTATATAATATCCAACAATCCACTCTATAAGATACAAGTTATAAAATACAAATACACAAAGTGTAGGACAATATACCATCCTCTACACGTCTCTGTATACAATGTATACAGGGGCGGACTGACAACTCATGGGGCCCCCCCGGCAATAGGGGATCATGGGGCCCCTGTGTCCTTGCCCAAACTCAAAAAAGCCTATGAAAAAGGTACCAGGGGCATCTCATGGGGCCCCCTACTGACCCCGGGCTCTCGGGCAGTGCCTGAGTTTCCAAATGGTCAGTCCGCCCCTGATATATATATATATGTTTGTACAATATACAACCTTCTACGGTTCTTTATATACAGTGCAGCCACACAACTAGTTACACAGCATGAAACCTACAAATCATACCACTAGCCTGCCTCCCCTATATACAACTAGACAAACTATCACAGTATACACCATATACACAATATACACAATATACACCATATACATAATATACACAATATACACCATATACATAATATACACAATATACACAATATACACAATATACACAATATACATAATATACATAATATACACCATATACACAATATACACAATATACACAATATACATAATATACACAATATACACAATATACACAATATACATAATATACATAATATACACAATATACACAATATACATAATATACATAATATACACAGTATACACATTATACACAGTATACACAATATACATAATATACACAATATACACAATATACATAATATACATAATATACACAATATACACAATATACACAATATACATAATATACATAATATACACAATATACACAATATACATAATATACATAATATACACAATATACATAATATACATAATATACATAATATACATAATATACACAATATACACAGTATACACAATATACATAATATACACAATATACATAATATACACAATATACACAATATACACAGTATACATAATATACACAATATACACAATATACATAATATACACAATATACACAATATTCATAATATACACAATATACACAATATACATAATATACACAATATACACAATATTCATAATATACACAATATACACAATATACATAATATACACAGTATACATAATATACACAATATACACAATATACACAATATACACAATATTCATAATATACACAATATACACAATATACATAATATACACAATATACACAATATACACAGTATACATAATATACATAATATACACAATA
Source organism: Staurois parvus (assembly GCF_062004578.1). Lineage (NCBI taxonomy): Eukaryota > Metazoa > Chordata > Amphibia > Anura > Ranidae > Staurois > Staurois parvus. The sequence goes on along the minus strand of NW_028320499.1, from coordinate 32,879 downwards.
TACACAGTATACATAATATACACAATATACACAATATACATAATATACATAATATACACAATATACACAGTATACATAATATACATAATATACACAATATACACAATATACATAATATACATAATATACATAATATACATAATATACACAATATACACAATATACATAATATACACAATATACATAATATACACAATATACATAATATACATAATATACATAATATACATAATATACACAATATACACAATATACATAATATACACAATATACACAATATACATAATATACACAATATACATAATATACACAATATACACAATATACACAATATACATAATATACACAATATAGATAATATACATAATATACACAATATACACCATATACACAATATACACAATATACACAATATACACCATATACACAATATACATAATATACACAATATACATAATATACACAATATACACAATATACATAATATACACAATATAGATAATATACACAATATAGATAATATACATAATATACACAATATACACCATATACACAATATACACAATATACACAATATACATAATATACACAATATACACAATATACATAATATACACAATATACACCATATACACAATATACATAATATACACAATATACACCATATACATAATATACACAATATAGATAATATACATAATATACACAATATACATAATATACACAATATACATAATATACATAATATACACAATATACACCATATACACCATATACATAATATACACAATATACATAATATACATAATATACATAATATACACAATATACACCATATACACCATATACATAATATACACAAAGTACATAATATACACTTCAATTCAATGGGACTTCACAACTAGTTATACAATATGGAACAATCCACTCTTTAGGCTGTAAGTTATAAAATGCGTATACACAAACCACAACACAGTATACTACCTACTACACTTCACTGTATACTGTATACATACACAGATTCCTACACCATATACAACCCTCTGTATACAATGTACACATACAGATTCCCACACAATATACAACTCTCTACATATCATACCACTAGCTTGCCTCCGCTATATACAACTAAACAAACTATCACAGTATACATAATATACACAATGGGATCATACAACTAGATATACAATTTATAACAATGACCTCTTTAAACTACAATCCTTAAAATGCAAATACACAAACTGCTACACAATGTAACACCTTCTACATGTCTCTGTATATAAGGTCCATCCCCATATTATGATACAATATACAACCTTCTACAATACTTGGTATACATTGTACATTTACCTATTTATACATATATAGACCCCTCTCCCTCCATCTCATGTGAACTCACATTGTATACAATATACAACATGTTACACCAGTCTGTATACTTTGTTCATTTTTATATTCTTATGCAATATGCAGCCTTCTACAGCGCTCTGTATATAAGGACCATACATGTATTATGATACAATATACAACCTTCTACAATACTCTGTATATGGTATATACTCTTCTACAATACTCTGTATATAAAGTACATATACATACGGTATACAGCCTTCTATAATACTATACAATGTAAATACACATAATGGATGCAATATACAACCTTCTACACCGCTTCCTGTATACAAGGTATATACTCTTCTACCCTCCTCTGTATATAAAGTACATATACATACTTTATACAGCTTTCTACAATACACTGTATACGGTATATACTCTTCTACCCTCCTCTGTATACGGTATATACTCTTCTACAATACTCTGCATACAGTATATACTCTTCTACCCTCCTCTGCATACAGTATATACTCTTCTACAATACTCTGTATACGGTATATACTCTTCTACCCTCCTCTGTATACAGTATATACTCTTCTACAATACTCTGTATACGGTATATACTCTTCTACCCTCCTCTGTATACGGTATATACTCTTCTACCCTCCTCTGTATACGGTATATACTCTTCTACCCTCCTCTGTATACAGTATATACTCTTCTACAATACTCTGTATACGGTATATACTCTTCTACCCTCCTCTGTATACGGTATATACTCTTCTACAATACTCTGTATATAAAGTACATATATTACACAGCCTTGTAGACGTCAGTGTGTACACTACAACTACCCCCCCCCATGTGACTCCCCCATACAACCCTCAGCTGTACCCCCCCCCCATGTGACTCCCCCATACAACCCTCAGCTGTACCCCCCACCCATGTGACTCCCCCATACAACCCCCAGCTGTACCCCCCACCCATGTGACTCCCCCATACAACCCCCAGCTGTACCCCCCACCCATGTGACTCCCCCATACAACCCCCAGCTGTACCCCCCCCCCCATGTGACTCCCCCATACAACCCTCAGCTGTACCCCCCACCCATGTGACTCCCCCATACAACCCCCAGCTGTACCCCCCACCCATGTGACTCCCCCATACAACCCCCAGCTGTACTCCCCACCCATGTGACTCCCCCATACAACCCCCAGCTGTACCCCCCCCCCATGTGACTCCCCCATACAACCCCCAGCTGTACCCCCCATGTGACTCCCCCATACAACCTGCAGCTGCCCCCCCCCCATGTGACTCCCCCATACAACCCCCAGCTGTACCCCCCAGAGCTGAGTGACAAGACAGACAATGGCCCCCCTGGCAGCCCCCCACACATTGCAGGGTGACCCCCCAACACACATAATAAACCTTATATCCCATCAGTCACTACAGGCAGTGCGACACCCCAACAATACAACATTACCGCCCCCCCTCCCCTCCCCCAATCCCGACAATACAAAGCCCGATCTGTATCAATAGACAATCAATAGAAATAATCAGAAATTAACCCTTTGCGGGCCGAAGGATCGGCAGGAGATATTGTATCAGATGCAGCCATCAGGGGGCCAGGTCGGGGGTACCTTCAGAGCCGTTGTGTGTGTCCGGGGCCCCGGAGGGTGGATGTGGCCCCTCGGAGCCCCCTGTGAGCCGCTGACAGTCTGGGAATTAATGAGCCCGGCGCTGCACGCTCGCCTCTTTTATTCCGCTAAACAGATGAAAATATATGCTAATGTAAATCAAGCGGAACCCGGGAGCAGCCGCGAAATAATTCACCGAATTTCCAGACCAATAAGAGCTCCGGCGAAGAGAACGAGTCGCCTCCATTCCGCTGCAGGAGAAGGGTCAGCCGGCGGCGGCCAGGAGCGGCCACACTGCCAGCCAGGCGCGGAGACGCTGCGACAAGCCGCCGCTTCAGGCGGGGAAATTCGCCTGCTTTCGGCAGTTTTTCGCTGCCACACATTGGGGGGGGAGGGGGAGGATGAGCAAGAAAATGGGGAAAATAAATTAATGAGATACAAAATTCAATTTTTTACTGTGAAATTTAATCAAAAGACACAACGTAACAAACGCATCACATGGGGGGGGGGGTACAAGACCCTCATTACGGGGGGGGGGGGCGCACAGAGGGATGGGACCTATAGGAAGCCCTAGGATGGGGGGGTACAAGACCCTCATTACGGGGGGCGCACAGAGGGATGGGACGGGAGGACTCACTGCTGCTGGGGGGATTTAGAGCTGAGTATGGGAATGGGGGGGGGGGAGGGGGTGTATTTTAGGAGGGTGAATATTTAGCAGAAAGGGGTGAATATTAGGGATGAATGTGAATATTTGGGAGAAAGGGGTGAATATTTAGGGTGGACGGGTGAATATTTTGTATGAAGAGGTGAATAGGTGAATATTTAGGGTGAAGGGGGGTGAATATTTAGAATTAATAGGTCAATATGTAGGGTGGGGTGAATATTTAGGAAGGCGGTGGTAAATATTTAGGATGAAGGGATGAATATTTTGCATGAAGAGGTGAATATTTGGTGGACGGGTGAATATTAAAGATGAAGAGGTGAATATTTCGGATGCAGGGGGTGAATATTTAGGATGAAGAGGTGAATATGTGTTGGACGGGTGGATATTAAGGATGAAGGGGTGACTATTTAGGAAGGGGTATAAAGAAGGGCATTATTTAGGATGGAAGGGGTTACATTTTCAGGATGATGGGTGAATATTAAGACGGGGGGGGGGGGGTATTTAGTAAGGTGATGGTGAATATTGAAGATGAAGAGGGTGAATATTTAGGATAGAGGGGTAGATTTCATAGGAAGGAGGGGCGAATATTTAATCAAGGGGTGAATATTTAGGAGGGGATTTTGGTAAGGGGTGCAATTAAGATGGAAGGAGGAGAATGGGAGGGGGTGACTATTTAGGAAGTATGTTTAGGATAGGGGAGGGGGTAAATATTTATTAATGGGGTGAATATTAATGGGGGGAGGGTGGTATTTAGGAAGGGTGTTTTTAAGATGAAAGAATGTTTATAATGAAGGTGGAGATATGTAGGAAGGGGGTGAATATCTAGGACGGGGTGAATATCTAGGACGGGGTGAATATCTAGGACGGGGTGAATATCTAGGAGGGGGTGAATATCTAGGACGGGGTGAATATCTAGGACGGGGTGAATATCTAGGACGGGGTGAATATCTAGGAGGGGGTGAATATCTAGGACGGGGTGAATATCTAGGGGGGGTATTTAGGATTATATAAGATGGAAGGGGAGAATATTTAATGAATTTAAGATGTAGGGGGTGACAGTTTAGATTTGAGGGGTATATATTTAGGAAGGAGTGATATTTAGGAGGGGGGGGGGGGTTATTTAGCATGAACGGGTGAGAATGTTTAGGATGGAGGGGTGAATATTTAAGAAGGGATTTGAATATATATATATATATATAGGAAGAGGGTAAATATTTATGCAGAGGGGTGGATATTTAGGAGGGGATGAATATTCAGGGATGGGGTGAATATTTAGGGAATAGGTGAATATTCAAGTAAGGGGTGAATATTTAGGCGGGGAGTATTGAGCATGGAAGGGTAAGAATGTTTAGTAAGAAGGGGTGAATATTTAGGGAAGGGGTGAATATTTAGGGAAGGGATGAATAATTAGGGAAGGGGTGAATATTCAGTGAAAGGGGGAATTTTCAGGGAAGGGGGTGAAAATTTAGGGAAGGGGTGAATTTTCAGGGAAAGGGTGAATATTCAGGGAAAGGGGTGAATATTTAGGGAAAGGGTGAATTTTCAGGGAAGGGGTGAATATTTAGGGAAGGGGTGAATATTCAGGGAAGGGGTGAATATTTATGGAAAGGGGTGAATATTCAGGGAAAGGGGTGAATATTCAGGGAAGGGGTGAATATTTAGAGAAAGGGGTGAATATTTAGGGAAAGGGTGAATTTTCAGGGAAGTGGTTAATATTCATGGTATATGGTGAATATTTAGGGAAAGGGGTGAATATTCAGGGAAAGGGTGAATATTTAGGGAAGGGGTGAATATTCAGGGAATGGGTGAATATTTAGGGAAAGTGGTGAATATTCAGGGAAAGGGTGAATTTTCAGGGAAGGGGTGAATATTTAGTTAAGGGGTGAATATTCGGGGAAGGGGTGAATATGTAGGGAAGGGGTGAATATTCAGGGAAGGGGTGAATTTCCAGGGAAGGGGTGAATATTCAGGGAAGGGGTGAATATTCAGGAAAGGTGAATATTCAGGGAAGGGGTGAATATTCAGGGAAGGGGTGAATTTCCAGGGAAGGGGTGAATATTCAGGGAAGGGGGGAATTTCCAGGGAAGGGGTGAATGTTCAGGGAAGGGGTGAATATTCAGGAAAATGGTGAATTTCCAGGGAAGGGGTGAATGTTCAGGGAAGGGGTGAATGTTCAGGGAAGGGGTGAATTTCCAGGGAAGGGGTGAATATTCAGGGAAGGGGTGAATGTTCAGGGAAGGGGTGAATATTCAGAGAAGGGGTGAATGTTCAGGGAAGGGGTGAATATGTAGGGAAGGGGTGAATATTCAGGGAAGGGTTGAATTTCCAGGGAAGGGGTGAATATTCAGGGAAGGGGTGAATTTCCAGGGAAGGGGTGAATATTCAGGGAAGGGGTGAATGTTCAGGGAAGCGGTGAATATGTAGGAAAGGGGTGAATATTCAGGGAAGGGGTGAATGTTCAGGGAAGGGGTGAATATGTAGGAAAGGGGTGAATATTCAGGGAAGGGTTGAATTTCCAGGGAAGGGGTGAATATTCAGGGAAGGGGTGAATATTCAGGAAAATGGTGAATATTCAGGGAAGGGGTGAATTTCCAGGGAAGGGGTGAATGTTCAGGGAAGGGGTGAATTTCCAGGGAAGGGTGAATATTCAGGAAAATGGTGAATAATCAGGGAAGGGGTGAATGTTCAGGGAAGGGGTGAATATGTAGGCAGACAGTGGAGAATATTTCCAGATTCCTGCAGGCAGGGAAGGGTTAATCCCCGGCACTCTCAGGAGCCAATGAAGACTTCCTCCTCAGCAGCAGTTAACCCCTGCCAGTGCCAAGCTGCTGTGCAGGCAGAGTCCCTCCCCCCGGCGGTCCCCATTGGCTGGGGGTGCTGTCACTGATCAGGCTCCCCTTACCTTGTAGATGTCAGGGGCTGGAGCCTGTGCCACACTCTGACTGGCAGGGGAGCCGAAATGGCCACAGCTGCCTCCAATCCCTACAGCCTCCTGAGCAGCCCAGCCCTGGTCCATGCAGAACCTGGCAGCATGCAGCAGGGAAGCCCCTTCAGGAACCCCCAGAAGCTGCTGCAGACCGACTACCTGCAGGGGGTGCCCAGCAATGGCCACCCTCTGGGGCACCATTGGATGAGCAGCCTGGCCGATGTCAACCCTTGGGCTAGCAGCCCCCTGGAGCAGCAGGACATCAAGCCTGGTAGAGAAGATCTCCAGCTAGGGGCCATCATCCACCACAGGTCGCCCCATGCCAACCACCCGAACGCCTGGGGGGCCAGCCCGGTCCATAACAACCCCTCTCTGACCTCCAGCGGCCAGGCCATCTACTCCCAGCCTGGCTTCAGTGTCAGTGGCATGCTGGACCATGGTGCCCTCACCCCACCACCACCCCAGACTGTGAGCACCCAAAGCCTACACCCGGTGCTCAGAGATGCCACCGAGCATGGGGACCTCAACAGCCACCACTGCCAGGACCATTCCGACGAGGAGACCCCCACCTCCGACGAGCTGGAGCAGTTTGCCAAGCAGTTCAAACAAAGGAGGATCAAGTTGGGCTTCACCCAGGCTGACGTGGGCTTGGCACTGGGCACCCTCTATGGGAATGTCTTCTCCCAGACCACCATCTGCAGGTTCGAAGCCCTCCAGCTCAGCTTCAAGAACATGTGCAAGCTGAAGCCCCTTCTGAACAAGTGGCTGGAGGAGGCTGACTCCTCCACTGGGAGCCCCACCAGCATAGACAAGATCGCAGCTCAGGGCAGGAAGAGGAAGAAGAGGACCTCCATAGAGGTGAGTGTCAAGGGGGTGCTGGAGACCCACTTTCTGAAATGCCCCAAACCCGCAGCCCAGGAGATCTCCTCCCTGGCAGACAGCCTGCAGCTGGAGAAGGAGGTGGTCCGGGTCTGGTTCTGTAACAGGAGACAGAAAGAGAAAAGGATGACCCCACCAGGAGACCCCCAACAACACGAAGTCTTCTCCCACAGCGTCAAATCAGACTCATCCTGCCATGATCTCTGACCAGAGGACACCTGGACAACATGGACTCTGGAGTTTTCCTAAAAAACAAAAAAAGAACAAAAATGAAAAAAAAGAGCTTTTTCTTAACTTATATTCTCTTCTGGAGGAAGGAAACATTAAAAAAAAGAAACTTTATACAAAATAAAATTCAGTAGAAGACTCCAGGAGCTTGGAGCTCCAGACATGGCAATACCAGAATGACCTATTCTAGCCAAGATGTTTACTGGACACTTCTTGTCTTGTCCTCTCCCAGAGACTTGTGTGCCTCTCTGCCTTCCAGCGCCTTGACCACAGCAGAATCTATCAGGTGACCTTCCTTTTATTAGAGATTTAAAAAAAAAAAAAAGAGAAATTAATTTTTTGTTCTAGCCGCCATTGTTTTATGGAGAACCTCAAAGTCTGGGAATGGGTTTTCTTGTGTCTGGAGGTGTCTTTGCTGTCCCAAGATCTGAGATGGTCCAAGATCTGAGATGGTCTAAGATCTGAGATGGTCCAAGATCCAACATCTGAGATGGTCCAAGATCTGAGATGGTCCGAGATCCAACATCTGAGATGGTCCAAGATCTGAGATGGTCCAAGATCCAACATCTGAGATGGTCCAAGATCCAACATCTGAGATGGTCCAAGATCCAACATCTGAGATGGTCCAAGATCTGAGATGGAAAAACCATCCACCTTCTTCTTCTGCAACAATTTCTAATTCATTTTATTTTATTATTTTTTTCATTTTTTTTTTGATCATTTTTTTTTTTCATTTTTTTAAGAGTTTCCAGGCTAAAAAAACAAACAAACCACAAGTGTATCTTCTGTATGTCCTAGCATTATGTATAATCCAAGGCTGTCTATGGAGCATTGCTGCATGTCATGTATTCACTATCACGTATCATTATGCATCTTATATATTTTTATTTTGTAGCTTTTGTTGTATATGGAAGAGGTTCGGTGTGACAGAGGGGTCTCTGTAGGTCTGGGGAAGGGAGGGAGGGGGTGTTCTCAGACCTCTCCCCCCCCCCCTTTCTCTCTCTTTGGGTTTTGTTCTCTTGCTGCAATCAAAATTCACAGATGTCACTGGTCCCAGCGGTGTCTATGGAATGTTCTCCCAGTGGTGGCAGAATACTGGGGACCTAAAAATGTGCCCTGAACACCTTACACGGTGATCGATCATTCTTCTTCAGTTCCTTATTTATCATGTCCACGCGGTCACACACATGCAAATCATGTCAGCACTAGCAGGTTATTTATTATTTTAAATATTTTAAATTTTTTTTAATTTTTTTTTAATTTTTTTAATTTTTTATTTAATTTTTTATTTTTTTTTTAGCTTTCAAAATCTGACCTGTGATTATCCCAGAAGTGTTAAATTCACTGTCATAGTTCCCAGTACACCTGCTGGAGGTGGTGGTGGTGGTGGGGGGGGGGGGTACCCTCCCTGCCTGTACTACTACTTCTATAAATCATTATTCTGCTTCTATTCTTACTATTTCTGTAAAAAAAATCATTTTAATAACAACCCCCTCACTCTTTGTTTCAGTTTTTTTTTGTACTGACTCATTCTGTACCCTCTCTCTCTATCTCCTCCCGTTCATTCAACTACTTTTTTTGTAAAAAAAAAATATTTTTGTAAAATAATTCTTAATAACAACCCTCCCCTCATTTTTTTTTCTCTCAGAATTTTTTTTTTCCTGTCTAATAATATTCTGTAACCTTTCTCTCTCCCTCTCTCTCTCTCTGTCTCCTCCCATTCATTCAACTACTTTTTTTGTTAAAAAAAATTATTTTTGTAAAATAATTTTTAATAACAACCCCTCGTTTTTTTTTTTCTCTCAGAATGTTTTTTTTTTCTATCGAATAATATTCTGTAACCTTTCTCTCTCTCTCTCTCTCTCTCTCTCTCTCTCTCTCTCTCTCTCTCTCTCTCTCTCTCTCTCTCTATCTCCTCCCATTCATTCAACTACTTTTTTTGTAAGAAAAAATTATTTTTGTAAAATAATTTTTAATAACAACCCCTCGTTTTTTTTTCTCTCAGAATGTTTTTTTTTCTGTCAAATAATATTTCATAACCTTTCTCTTTGCTTCCTCCTATTCAACATTTTTTTTTACACGTTACTATTTTAGTAAAATAATATTTTATGTTTTTCCTGTTTTCTTTTTATATGAATTTAACTGACTCATTCTGTAACCTCTCTGCTCTCTCTCTCTCTCTCTCTCTCTCTATCTCTCTATCTCTATCTCCTCCCATTCATTCAGCTACTTTTTTTGTAAAAAAAAAATTATTTTTGTAAAATAATTCTTTTAAAAACCCTCCCCTCGTTTTTGTTTTCTCTCAGAATGTTTTTTTTCTGTCAAATAATATTCTGTAACCTTTCTCTCTCTCTCTCTCTCTCTCTCTCTCTCTCTCTCTCTCTCTCTCTCTCTCTCTAAAAAAAAAATATTTTTGTAAAATAATTCTTAATAACAACCCTCCCCTCGTTTTTTTTTTTCTCTCAGAATTTTTTTTTTCCGGCCAAATAATATTCTGTAACCTTTCTCTCTCTGTGTGTCTCCTCCCATTCATTCAGCTACTTTTTTTTGTAAAAAACAAAATTATTTTTGTAAAATAATTCTTTTAATAACAACCCTCCCCTCGTTTTTGTTTTCTCTCAGAATGTTTTTTTTTTTCTGTCAGATAATATTCCGTAACCTTTCTCTTTGCCTCCTCCTATTCAACATTTTTTTTTTTACACGTTACAATTTTTGTAAAATAATATTTGATGTTTTTTCCTGTTTCAAATTAATTTATCTCTGCACTCCATCCTTTCGAAACCATGCAACATTTTATTTATTAGGCTATTATTTTTTTTTTTATTTTTTTTTTTATTATTACCATTACTGATAGTAAGCCACAATAATAACATGAGAACGGAAACATTAGTAAAAACAAAAAAATAATGATGGGGGCAATAAAAATATAAGTAGGACTAATAACAACTATGATAGTAAAAGAAAAAAAAAATCTTTTTTTTTTTTTTTTTTTTTTTTTTTTAATTTTCGTAGCAAAGCACTTACTTTAATTGTTGTTCAGCCTACATATCTTCATTGCACTTAAGCCTGGCTCAGTGTTTTCTGGTGTTTTTAATCCTCCACACATAATGCTACAATTGCCTTATTTGTATCCAGAAACACAAAGGCTGCCCCGGTTGAAAGTTCTTTCTTTGGCCCCGTTAGCCACAATCTTTTGTGGCCCTTGTTCTGCGGTCACTGGAGAAAAAGACACCGCTGGTTTCATCCTCACTACAATTCATTGTGGCATTTTCACGCCTTCTCTCTAAGGAGCTAAATTCCCCTCCCTCCCCCCCTCCAAAAAAAAAAAAAAAAAATGGAAAACAATCAACAAAAATAATTTCTGCCAACTTTATAAGTGTACAGTTTTGTATATTAAAACTTTTTTTGAAGTTAATTTAAAAAAAAGTTAAAAAAATAAAAAATAAAAAAGATCATTTACTTTATTCATTTAGTATCTGATGTATAATAAACACTATTTTCATTAAAGGTTGCTTTTTTCAACAATTTTATTCAAATTGCCTATTACAGTTGCCAATTATTTATTTTCAATAAATTCTGCAGTCTGTTTAAAAAAAAAAAAAAAAAAAAAATAAGTTGTCTGAAAAATTAAATACATGTCAACACAAAATATTGTTAATGTTTCTTTGTCGAACAGTTTAGTTTAGAATTTATATGGGAGCAATATTTTATTTGTTGTATTAAAAAAAAGAAAAAGAAAAAAACAAAACAAAACAAAAACAAAGAAAAATAAACACTTTTTCAAAATGGGGCGTAATTGCTTTGTGTGTAGAAGGTGGGAGTGCGCAATATTAAGAAGGTTGAAAAAAAAAAAGATTTTTTTTTTTTTTAATTTTTGTTTAGTCATATAGAAGCTTTTTTATTTGATATTGATGATATTTCATATCATGTAAGAAAGAAAAATAGGAAAACAAAACTATTTTAACAGTTATTTAAGAATGGTATTAACTACTTTTTTTTTTTTTTTGCCTAATAAGAAAACCCTTAAAAAAAAAATTACTGACATTTGGCCTCAATTTAAAATGATAAAACGAATTACAATATTAATCATGAATTGTTTATGGCGTTGATTGCAGAAACATAGTTTATTGCTACTGATTGATATGTCAGACAATTAAGTTCATGCTATTTTTTTTTTATTTTTTATTTTGGGATTCTTTTTTACATAATTTGGTTGTGAAATTTTCTCAGGTGCTGTTAATGTATTGCAACTCTACAAAGATGATGGGTTAAATAACAGGTTGGATCTTGTTTTTTTTATTTCATATATATATATATATACATATATATATATATAAATATATATTATATATATATATATATATATAAATAAATATATATATATGTGTATATATATATATATATATATATATATATATTTTATATATATATATATATATATATATATATATATATATATATATATATATATGAAATAAAAAAAAACAAGATCCAACCTGTTATTTAACCCATCATAAAAAAAATAAAATAATATATAAAATAAAATAATATATATATATATATATATATATATATATATTATTTTTTTTTTTTTTTAAATTGTGATTATTTATTTGTTTTTAATAGGTTCTGGCCAGGCAATGCATCTGCTAAAATTATTATTATTTTTTTATTTTAATGTGAGATGTGAAATTATTTTATATATATATATAGATAAAGAGATAGATACAATGTATGTGTATAATATCCAAATAATTTATTTGGGCAGAAAAACTTGATAGATTTTTTCCTGATGTCCGGTTTTCTGTTGGTTTGCCCATTTTGTTGTCTAGCAAGCCGTTTCAAGTTTTGTTTTGTAGGATGTTTCATAAATTCCACTGAAATTCACATTTGATTTAACAATGTAGCGCTCTTTTTAATTCGAACAACAAAAAAAAAGAAAGGCGTGAATTTTCTATCAGCTCCATCACGCGGCTGAGGTTGCTCGGGGAGGACTTGGGCCTTGTGTTTTGAATTGCACCCCTCTCCCCTCTCGCAGTTCACTCCTTATTATAATAAATCCCAGACAGAGTAATAACTAATTACATCTAATTGCATAAGGAAGAACTTTTTTTTTGAGACTGAATACTGGAAAGAACAATTCAGACACTGTTTTTATTTTATTTTTATTTTGTATTTTTTTTTTTTTTTTTTTTTTAATCATGCTTGATTTTTTTTGGCTTTCGGGCACTTTTCTAAAAAAAAAAAAAAAAAAAAAAAAAAGGTTAATTCCCAGCATACTTGTAAAGTGTTTTTTTTTTGATGATATTTATGTTTACATGCCGATGTATATTGCAATAATCCACGGCAAGTTAAATTAATTCAGAGGCGCCCATGTTTTTTTGGTTTTTTTTTTCAATACACAATATTTTAAAATATCTCCCCTTATGAATAGACTTGTTCTGTTTCATTTTATAAACACGTATTTATTGGGAATAAAAAGCCTTGAAGTTGACTGTCATTTCATTATGAATGCCCGGGATTTCCGACTACCCGTAAACGCGTAAAAAAAAAAAAAAAAGCCAGTAATCTGTTTCTGAGGGTAATTAGATTTCCTGCGAAGCCGTATTTGTGACTTGGAGATTTCAGATGTTCTCGAATATAAACTGGAGCGTCTTATTCTATCGCTGTATTAAATTCCCGGACATCCATCTCCGCCAGCGCTCGGTCATCCATGTTAAATCACAAACGCTCCGTCACCGGCAGAGGAGACGTCCGCTGGCAGAGCAGTCACCAGTGACGCTTCCCATAAATTCCCATATTTCTGAGGCCTTTTCTTTTTTTTTGCAGCCTTCTACCAGTTTAAATCCATAATTCAGTGTCTTCCCCCCTCCCGCCCAATATTACTGTCTGGGCTCATGCCTGTATCTGGGAGAAGATTCGCTGTGAATATATTAGACAATTATAAAGCATTTAAGTGGCTGTTATCAAATTGTGCGCCGCGGAACCTTTTTTTATTTTGATTTTTTTTTTTAATACAAAGACCTTATTAATAATTCCTTTTTTTAAAAATGTATAATGTGCAGAAGGTAATATAATGCGCAACACATTTGATATTTATTTAGATTATTATGTATATAAGTATACAATGTATCTCTCCAGCGATGTATGGATTAGGCCAGGTAATAAATAAATACGTAGATGACAGTTACATAAATAAAATGATATTTAGATCGATCGATAAATGATAGATAGATAGATAGATAGATAGATAGATAGATAATAGATAGATAGATAATAGATAGATAGATAGATAGATAGATAGATAATAGATAGATAGATAATAGATAGATAGATAGATAGATAGATAGATAGATAGATAGATAGATAATAGATAGATAGATAGATAGATAGATAGATAGATAGATAGATAGATAATAGATAATAGATAGATAGATAGATAGATAGATAGATAGATAGATAGATAGATAGATAGATAGATAATAGATAGATAGATAGATAGATAGATAGATAGATAGATAATAGATAGATAATAGATAGATAGATAATAGATAGATAGATAGATAGATAGATAATAGATAGATAATAGATAGATAGATAGATAATAGATAGATAGATAGATAGATAGATAGATAGATAGATAGATAGATAGATAGATAGATAATAGATAGATAGATAATAGATAGATAGATAGATAGATAGATAGATAGATAGATAGATAGATAATAGATAATAGATAGATAGATAGATAGATAGATAGATAGATAGATAGATAGATAGATAATAGATAGATAGATAGATAGATAGATAGATAATAGATAGATAATAGATAGATAGATAGATAGATAGATAATAGATAGATAATAGATAGATAGATAGATAATAGATAGATAATAGATAGATAGATAGATAATAGATAGATAGATAGATAGATAGATAGATAGATAGATAGATAGATAGATAGATAGATAGATAATAGATAGATAGATAGATAATAGATAGATAATAGATAGATAGATAGATAGATAGATAGATAGATAGATAGATAATAGATAGATAGATAGATAGATAGATAGATAGATAGATAGATAGATAATAGATAGATAATAGATAGATAATAGATAGATAGATAGATAGATGGATGGATGATAGATAATCGATAGATGGATGGATGATAGATAATCGATAGATGGATGGATGATAGATAATCGATAGATAGATGGATGAATGGATGATAGATAGATAATAGATAGATGGATGGATGGATGATAGATAGATAATAGATAGATGGATGGATGATAGATAATCGATAGATAGATGGATGGATGATAGATAGTAACAATCAAGCTGAGTAAGATATTTATAAAAGTATTAAATAGTCTCTCAATTATTATTATTATTTTTATTATAATTATTATTATACAGGATTTATGGCGCCAACAGTTTGCTCAGCACTTTACAATATAATGGGAGACAATACAGATCAATACAAGAGGGATAGGGGGGCCTGATCCTGGGAGCTTACAATCTAGGAGGGAGGGCCCTGATCCTGGGAGCTTACAATCTAGGAGGGAGGGGCTGATCCTGGGAGCTTACAATCTAAGAGGGAGGGGCTGATCCTGGGAGCTTACAATCTAGGAGGGAGGGGCTGATCCTGGGAGTTTACAATCTAAGAGGGAGGGGCTGATCCTGGGAGCTTACAATCTAGGAGGGAGGGGCTGATCCTGGGAGTTTACAATCTAGGAGGGATGGGCTGATCCTGGGAGCTTACACTCTAAGATATATGAAGATACAAACCTTCCCATCGTCACTCTAGGTATAAACGTATTTGATATATAAATAATATTTTTGTATTTTTGTTTTGTATGAGACAAAAATATTTATGAATTTATAATACAGATGAGTATATATCAGGGGCGGATTGACCATTTGGGAACTCAGGCATTGCCCGAGGGCCCGGGGTCAGTGGGGGGCCCCATGAGATGCCCCTGGTACATTTCATAGGCTTTTTTGGGTGTGATTTGAGTGTGGGCGAGGACACAGGGGCCCCATGATGCCCTGTTGCCCGGGGGCCCCGTGAGTTGTCAGTCCGCCCTGGTATATATATATATATAGATTTGGTTTGTGTTTGTTTCGTGTATCAGTCCCACATTCAGGGGTGACTATGACTCCTTATTGAAGGCCGGCCAACTTGCCTTGATTTTGGGGTCAGTTGAAACCAAAAATTTGCAGCCCCCAGAATACAAATTTGTCACTTTGGTTATGTAATCGGCAAACCTAATATATATATTTTTTTTTTTGGCTTTTTTTTTTACTTTTTTTATGCTGGCTTCACCTGTCTCCGATGAGTGGAGGCCCTAGTGTGGTCAGGTGGAGAAAAGTGATTTAACAAATTTGTATGAGAACCTCATGTAGCCCCCAGAATACAAATTTGTCACTTTGGTTATGTAATTGGCAAACCTAATATGTATATATATATTATTTATTTTATTTTTTTATTTATTTATTTTACTTTTTTTATGCTGGCTTCACCTGTCCCCGATGAGTGGAGGCCCTAGCATGGTCAAGTGGAGAAAAGTGATTCTTATCCACATTTGAACCCCATGTAGTCCCCATCCCCCAGAATACAAATTTCCCACTTTGGTTATGTAATTGGCCAACCTAATATATATATATTTATTTTTTTTTAGCTTTTTTTTTTACTTTTTTTATGCTGGCTTCACTTAGTTCTGATGAGTGTAGGCCCTAGCAGGGGTGGACTCATCATTTGGAAACTCGGGCACTGCCCGAGGGCCCGGGGTCAGTAGGGGGCCCCATGAGATGCCCCTGGTACCTTTTTCATAGGCTTTTTTGAGTTTGGGCAAGGACACAGGGGCCCCATGATCCCCTATTGCCCGGGGGCCCCATGATCCCCTATTGTCCGGGGGCCCCATGATCCCCTATTGCCTGGGGCCCCATGATCCCCTATTGTCTGGGGGCCCCATGTTCCCCTATTGCCCGGGGGCCCCATGATCCCCTATTGTCCGGGGGCCCCATGAGTTGTCAGTCCACCCCTGGGCCCTAACGTGGTCAAGTGGAGAAAAGTGATTTGACAAATTTGTATGAGAACCCCATGTAGCCCCCAGAATACAAATTTGTCACTTTGATTATGTAATCGGCAAACCTAATATATATATATTTTTTTTATTATTATTTTTTTATGCTGGCTTCACCTGTCTCCGATGAGCGGAGGCCCTAGCGTGGTCAACCGGAGAAAAGTGATTCTTTTCCAAACTTGAACCCCATGTAGCCCCCATCCCCCAGAATACAAATATGCTACTTTGGTTATGTAATTGGCAAATCTAATATATATATATATATGTATTTTTTTTTGTATTTGTATTTTTTGGGGGGGCTTTTTTTTTACTTTTTTTATGCTGGCTTCACCTTGCTCTGATGAGTGGAGGCCCTAGTGTGGCCCTAGTGTGGTCAAGTAGAGAAAGGTGATTTGACAATATATATATATAACATTTTTTTAATTATTATTTATTTATTTTGTTTATTTATTTTACTTTTTTTATGCTGGCTTCACCTTGCTCTGACGAGTGGAGGCCCTAGCGTGGTCAAGTGGAGAAAAATTATTTTTTTCTGAATTTGTATGAGAACCCCATGTAGCCCCCAGAATACAAATTTGTCACTCTGGTTTTGTAATGAGCAAACCTAATATATACATATATTTTATTTTTTTTTGCTTTTTTTATGTTGGCTTCACCTTGCTCTGATGAGTGGAGGCCGTAACATGGTTAGGAGAAAAGTGATTTGACGAATTTGTATGAGAACCCCATGTAGCCCCCAGAATACAAATTTGTCACTTTGGTTATGTAATTGTCAAACCTAATATATATATATATTTTTTTTTCTTTCTCTTTTTTTTTGGCTTTTTTTTTACTTTTTTTATGCTGGCTTTACCTAGCTCCGATGAGTGGAGGCCCTAGTGTGATCAAGTGGAGAAAAGTGATTTGACAAATTTGTATGAAAACCCCATTTAGCCCCCAGAATACAAACTTGTCACGTTGGTTATGTAATTGGCAAACCTAATATGTATATATATATTTATTTATTTATTTTATTATATATATATAAATATATATATATAGTAAATACATATATATATAAAGTAAATACATAGATATACATATATATATATATATATTTAATTATTATTTATTTATTTTGTTTATTTATTTTACTTTGTATATATACATATATATATATATATATATTTTTTTTTTAATTATTATTTATTTATTTTGTTTATTTATGTTACTTTTTATATATATATATATATATATATATATATATATATATATATATATATATATATATATTTTATTTATTTTTTTAAATTGTTTATTTATTTATTTTGTTTATTTATTTTAATATATATATATATATACATATATATATATATATATTTTAATTATTATTTATTTATCTTGTTTATTTATTTTACTTTGTATATATATATATATATATATATATATATATATATATATTTTATTTTTATTTATTTTTTTAATTATTATTTATTTATTTTGTTTATTTATTTTACTTTATATATATATATATATATATATATATATATATATATATATATATATATATTTTTTAATATTATTTATTTATTTATTTTGTTTATTTATTTTACTTTATATATATATATATATATATATATATATATATATTTATTTATTTATTTATTTAATTATTATTTATTTATTTTGTTTATTTATGTTACTTTTTATATATATATATATATATATATATATATATATATATATATATTTATTTTTTTAAATTGTTTATTTATTTATTTTGTTTATTTATTTTAATATATATATATATATATATATATATTTATTTTTTTATTATATATTTATTTATTTTGTTTATTTTACTTTATATATATATATATATATGTATTTTTTTTTTTAATTGTTTATTTGTTTTGTTTATTTATTTTACTTTTTTTATGCTGGCTTCACCTGTTTCTGATGAGTGGAGGCCTTAGTGTGGTAAAGTGATTTTCCGAATTTGTATGGGAAGCCCCATCTAAGCAGCGACAGGTCGCATAACACACTGGCGCGGCTGTTTTGGCGCACACTCCTGGCCCTGAGGGGCTGCGTCCGTACCGCTTTGCGATTTGGGGGTTTGACGCCGTTTGTAATAAAACTTTTCTTCATGCGGGGAAATCCTGACGGGGTGGGAGGATCATGGAGGGTCTCTAGGCGGGAGCGTTGCTGCTGCTGGGGGTCTGCGGAGAGGACTCGGATTTCAGGTCTTGGCTCCTTAATCCCGGGTCATTGGGCGCTCATTGAGCTGCCGGGTTCCAGGCCGGAGCGGCCTCAGCAGTTCTGAAAACAAACCGGCAGGTTCTGGATGGCAACAAAAGAGGACAAAGAATGCCGCAAGTATCCGCCGTAATCCAATGTTCAGACGCGGCGCGGTCAATGATCTCAGCTTCCCTAATTAAATTCCTCGTCCCCCTAGAGCTGTGTTTACTATCTAGGCAGGTGCATGGGGCAGCATTGTTCTGGGGGCAGGAAAGAATTACTTTTTGATAGATGTATTGATTGAATGCTCTTTTTTTTTTACCCCCCCCCCTTGGTCTTCGCTGTAAGAGCAGAGAAAGTGAGGGGGTGATACGGCCCCTATGGGGACAATTTGGGGAGTATTTGCGACCCCCGGCAGCACCGACGTACGGAATGATCCGGGTTGGGTTCAGTTCTATGCGCAGCACCTGCCAGCGATCAGAATTCCGCGACTATGACCACAGTAAAGGGTTCCGCGGCCATCCCCGCCCCCCCCCCCCGCGTGCCGCCGCCGCACGGCATATAATGCGTTAAATACGTTTCAAAATTGTGGAATTTAATCTCAGGAAATGCAATTATTCATATTTGATCTTTACAGAATATCCGGCCGCTCGCAGCTCGTGGTTTTTCTCGTTTTGTCACCGCAGCGCCGACAGATTTGCGAGTTGCGATAACCAGGTGGGGTGCGTTCGCAGTCTTGCGGTGACGTCTGTCGCTCTCCAACATTTCGCAGCAAAAGGGAGGGAAAAAAAAACACTTTTTTTTCTTTGTGAGCGTGAAATTAAAAAAGTTGTACAGAGAAGGGGAGTCATGATGTATAATCCTGCGCGCTGCGTCTGCGCCTGCGTGAGTTCCACGCAACGCAAGTTTTGTCGCACGTCGCAGTGGGATGCGGCTAGGAATGAAGATCTTTGTTCATAAATGCATCGTTCAGGAAGGTATCGCAGGAGAAGAAACTTTTACTGTTTGGATACGTTGTTGCATTATAAATGCATTGATGCCACTGACTTAGGCCGCCGGGCGGTCCTGTGACTGCGATGACTGCGGCACAACTTGCATTATGACAGGTGCTCTTTATATGGAAACTCCAGCTGAGAGATTTATTCTGTCAATAAGTGAGGGATTTAAAATTGCGCAATTTGTGTGCGATTTCTGAATAATTTATTGCGACTTGTGAAGATTTTCAACGATTTCTTGCAATTTACGGCGCGATTTCCATTGTATTCTATGTGAAATCGCAAGAAAACTGCAGAAAAAGTCATGCAAGGAACAACTTTAGAAATTGCGCCGCAGCAAATCGCAGGTTAAGATGCCGACATTCACATTCATTAGATGCGATTTCAATTCCCAAATCGCATCGGTATGAGCGGGCACTAAACCACCAGTCACACCGCTGCGATTTAAAATCGCGCGATTTCTGAAGAATTTATTGCGATTTGTGTGCGATTTCTGAAGAATTTATTGCGATTTGTGTGCGATTTCTGAAGAATTTATTGCGACTTGTGAAGATTTTCAACGATTCCTTGCAATTTGCGGCACAATTTCCATTCTATTCTATGTGAAGTCGCAAGAAAACTGCAGAAAAAGTCACGCAAGAACGACTTTAGAAATCGCGCCGCAGCAAATTGCAGGTTAAGATGCCGACATTCACATTCCTTAGATGCGATTTCAATTCCCAAATTGCACCGGCATGACTGGCCACTACATCACCAGTCACACCGCTGCGATTTAAAATCGCGCGATTTGTGTGCGATTTCTGAAGACTTTATTGCGACTTGTGAAGATTTTCAACGATTCCTTGCAATTTGCGGTGCGATTTCCATTGTATTCTATGTGAAATCGCAACAAAACTGCAGAAAAAGTCACGCAAGAACTACTTTAGAAATGGCGCCGCGGCCAATCGCAGGTTAAGACGCCGACATTCACATTCATTAGATGCGATTTCAATTCCCAAATCGCACCGGTATGACCGGCCACTAAATCAGCAGTCACACCGCTGCGATTTGAAATTGCGCGATTTGTGTGCAATTTCAGGTGCGATTTCTTAAGACTTTATTGCGACTCGTTTTTAACGATTTCTTGCAATTTGCGGTGTGATTTCCGTTGTATTCTATGTAGGTGAAAACGCAAGAAAACTGCAGAAAAAGTCGTGCGAGGAACTACGTTACCGCTGACATTCATTACATGCGATTTTACTTCTCTCAATTTATTTTTTAGTGAATTTTTCATACAATTTGAAAACTTTTGATCAGCACCCCCCCCCCCTGACCCCTCCCCCCCCTTGTGAAGATTTTCAACGTTCCCTTGCAATTTGCGGTGCGATTTCCATTGTGTTCTATGTAGGTGAAATCGCAGGAAAACTGCAGAAAAAGTCGTGCGACTTACGTTACCGCTGACATTCATTACATGCGATTGTACTGCTTTTGATTTATTTTTTAGTGATTTTTTTCTTACAATTTGATCAGCATCCCCCCCCCCCCACGCCCCTGAGGCCCCCCTCCCCACCCCTGAGCCCCCCCCCCAAACCGTAGAGGAGTTTTTACAATCATGGCCGGCTTAATTGCTACCATCATACCGATGCGATTTCAGGTGCGATTTCAACGCGCAAATCGCTCCGGTATGACGGGACACTCAACATTGTAGCAATTACGCCTTCCATGTTTGTAAAAATTCCTCTACGGATGTGGGGGGGGGGGTGTTGGGGGGGGGAAGGGGTCCGGGGGGGGGGGGTCCGGGGGGGGGGATGCTGATCAAAAGTTTTCAAATTGTAAGAAAAATTCACTAATAAAAGTAAATGAGAAGAAGTGCAATCGCCTCTGATAGAGAAATACTCCGCCACTCCGGTGTATCCTCATTCTATAAACATGTTCGGGGGATTCATGGAGAGGGCTGGAGATACGATGGAGACGCCTGCGACTCGCGGCAGAGAGTGCGACCAATTCATGTGCGCCCCGGAATGGTGCGTGTGAAGCTGTGGCCCCTCTGACAGAACGAACGTGATCATACAGTGGGCGAACTTTCACAAGTTGGGGAGACATTTGGAGTTTTTGTATGAGATATATACAATATATATATATATACTAATAACAAGAGTATGAATATTTTTTTTTTCTTTGTGCAATTTTAAGTTTAATTTTTATATTTATTATATATATTTTTTACATATTTTTACACAGGAGTGTATGATATATATATATAAAATCTCCCGATAATATCTCATCATATCTCTTGATGTAATATTTATAGATATATATATATATTTTTTTTTTTTGGAGGGGATTTAATCTTTTATACATTTTTATAGAGTAATGTAATATATAATATTTATTATTATTCTTTATAAAATATGTATTTTTTACATAGTTTTATAGAGGAGTGCATAACATATATACAGTATATAATAATAATTATTATTATTATTATTAGAGAGAGAAAGAAATCTTGCACTCTTCTATAAAAATATGTAAAAAAAATATGTAAAATATTATATATTAGTTAATTTAATTATTTATAGAGCAATGTTATGCAGTATATACATTTAATATTTTAGAAATTTTATTTTTTTTATATATTTTTATGGAGGAGTGCATGATATATATAATGTAATAAATATATATACAACATATAATAATATATTAATAATAATAAATATATATATATATAAAACTAACAAGTGTATGACTATACAGTTGCAAGAAAAAGTATGTGAACCCCTTGGGATTACGTGGAGTTTTGCATGAATTGGGCATAAAATGTGCTCTGAACGTCATCTAAATCACAACAATAGAAGAACACAGTCTGCTGAACATAATACTACACAAACATTAGATGTTGCCATGGTTTAATTGCACATAACATGTAAACATTCACAGCGCAGGGAGGAAAAAGTATGTGAGGCCCTAGCTTAATGACTTCTCCCAGAGCTAATTGGAGCCAGGAGTGAGCCAACCTTGACTCCAATCAGTGTGATGATATTGGACGTGTTGCTGACACCTGTTTTGGGTTTACTGGTTTCAAGAAGCACTGTCTGATGTGAACCATGCCTCACAGAAAAGAGCTCTCAGAAGACCTACCATCAAGAATTGTTGACTTGCATGAAGCTGGAAAGGGTTACAAAAGTATCTCCTTGAGCCTTGATGTTCCTGTGTCCACGGTAAGACAGACTGTCTACAAATGGAGAAAGTTTAGCACTGTTGCTACTCTCCCTAGGCGTGGTCGTCCTGTAAAAATGACTGCAAGAGCACAGCGCAGAATGCTGCATGAGGTAAAGAAGAATCCCAGAGTGTCAGCTAAAGACCTACAGAAATCTCTGGCACATGCTAACATTTTTGTTGACACATCTACAATAAGGAAAACATGAAACAAGAATGGGGTACATGGGAGGACACCACGGAGGAAGCCATTGCTGTCCAAAAAGAAGATTGCAGCACGTTTGAAGTTTGCAAAAGAGCACCTGGATGTTCCACAGCACTACTGGCAGAATATACTGAGGACAGATGACACCAAGATTGAGTTGTTTGGGAAGAACACACAACACTATGTGTGGAGAAAAAAAGGCCCAGCACACCAACATCAAAACCTCATCCCCACTGTGAAACATGGCGGAGGGAGCATCATGGTTTGGGGCTGCTTTGCTGCCTCAGGGTTGGACGGATTGTTGTCATTGATGGGAAAATGAATTCCAGAGTTTATCAAGACATTTTGCAGGAAAACGTACGACCATCTGTCCGCCAACTGAAGCTCCGCAGAGGATGGGTGATGCAACAGGACAATGACCCAAAGCATACAAGTCATTCAACAAAACAATGGCTGCAACAGCACAGAATACGCCTTCTGGAGTGGCCCAGTCAGAGTCCTGACCTCAACCCCATTGAAATGCTGTGGCATGACCTTAAGAGAGCGATTCACACCAGACATCCCAAGAATATTGCTACACTGAAACAGTTTTGTGAAGAGGAGTGGTCCAAAATGACTCCAGATCGTTGTGCAGGTCTGATCTGCAACTACAGGAAACGTTTGGTTGAGGTTATTGCTGCCAAAGGAGGGTCAACCAGTTATTAAGTCCAAAGGTTCACAGACTTTTTCCTCCCTGCACTGTGAATGTTTACATGTTATGTGCAATTAAACCATGGCAACATCTAATGTTTGTGTAGTATTATGTTCAGCAGACTGTGTTCTTCTATTGTTGTGACTTAGATGACGTTCAGAGCACATTTTATGCCCAATTCATGCAAAACTCCACGTAATCCCAAGGGGTTCACATACTTTTTCTTGCAACTGTATATATATATATAAATTTAAGTTTAACTTAAGTAGTACATTTAGGTTTAATTAATTTGTTGTATATATTTTTATATAGCAATGTAGTATGTGTATATATATATATATAATATTTTATAAATTACATTTTTATGAGAGAGAGAGAAACTCCTCTATAAAAATATGTACGAAAAAATAAAATCTCTAAAATATTATATATCTATATTTTAGTTAATTTCATTTTGTATACATTTTTATAGAGCGATGTTATACAGTATATATATTTAATATTTTATAAATTTTATTTATTTACATATTTTCATAGAGGAGTGCATGATATATATATACATTATTATTATACAGGATTTATATGGCGCCAGAAAGGTGTGCTCAGCGCTGTACATTATAGTGGGGGACAGAACATGAGACAATACAGTAACAATACAATACACGAGGGGATCGAGGGCCCTGATCCTGGGAGCTTACAATCTAGGAGGGAGGGGGTAGAGGTACAGGAGGAAGTGGCTGGATGGAGTGGTGGGAGGAGTGGAGGAGATCGGCTGTTAGGTGAGGGTGGGGTAGGCTTCCCTGAAGAGATGGGTTTTCAGGGTGTGCCTGCAGGTGAGGAGGGTAGGTGACAGTCTGATGGATTGGGGTAGTGAGTTCCAGAGGATGGGGGAAGTCCTGGAGAAGTCCTGCAGTCAGGCGTGGGAGGAGGAGACCAGGGAGCTAGAGAGTAGGAGGTCTTGTGAGGAGCGGAGGGTACGGGTTGGGTGGTATTTGGGTATCAGGTTGGTGAGGTAGTTTGGGGCGGAGTTATGAATGGCTTTGTATGTCTGTGTTAGTAGTTTGAATTTTATGCTTTGGGCAATCGGGAGCCAGTGGAGGGAATGACAGAGGAGGGTGGAGGACACTGAATGGAGGCCAGTGGAGGGATTGGCGGAGGGGGGTGGAGGCCAGTGGAGGTAATGACAGAGGGGGTGGAGCCAGTGAAGGGATTGGTAGAGGGGGTGGAGCCAGTGAAGGGATTGGTAGAGGGGGTGGAGCCAGTGTAGGGATTGGTAGAGGGGGGTGGAGGACACTGAGTGGAGGCCAGTGGAGGGATTGGCAGAGGGGGGTGGAGCCAGTGAAGGGATTGGCAGAGGGGGGTGGAGGACACTGAGTGGAGGCCAGTGGAGGGAATGACAGAGGGGGGTGGAGCCAGTGGAGGGATTGGCAGAGGGGGGTGGCAGAAGCGGAGCGGTTGGCAAGGTGGATGAGTATGCGGGGTGGGACTGATGGTGGGGTTGCTGGTTGTGATGGAGAGGATGGGGGGGGGGCGTGGGGTGGGACTGATGGTGGGGTTGTTGGTCGTGATGGAGAGGGTGGGGGGGGGGGCGCGGGGTGGGACTGATGGTGGGGTTGTTGGTCGTGATGGAGAGGGTGGGAAGTGGGTGGGGGGGGCGCGGGCTGGGTTCTTGGTCGTGATGGAGAGGGTGGGGGGGGGCGCGGGGTGGGAATGATGGTGGGGTTGTTGGTTGTGATGGAGAGGATGGGGGGGGGGGGGCACGGGGTGGGTTGTTGGTCGTCATGGAGAACATAAAATACATCATTTCTTTAGTAAATGGAAGTTTCATTCATGTTTCCTCTATCTTTGTATAACAATGCAGTATATACAGTATATATATATATATCATCCACATGGGGGATCTCTGTATAGTATGCAGTATATATATATATATCATCCACATGGGGGATCTCTGGGGGACATTCCAGGTTACACTCCCGGCCTTCTATGTATCATTCATTATTGTGCAGCCTTAGAGGAACAGTTCCCCCCCAATCTGCAGCAACATGGAGGATGTCTCACTATCCTCCTCTTTTCTCAGATCCAATATGGCGGCACACCGCGGTGAATCTGTCACAGCAATACTTGAATTGGCCACACGAGTTGATGTTTGTAGTGGGCGTGGCCTTCGTGAATTTGACGCACGGCTCTGACACCGCCCACAGCGGCAGTAATGTATGGGAATGGCTCGCTGGTCGCCGTGCCGGGTGTCCTCCTTGTGATTGGCCAGTCTGAACTCGGAATGTTTGTCATCCATGTTGTCGGTGTAATGTCATTATATGTAGAAAGGTCGCATCTCTGGGGTCTGGGCGATGCAGGGTGCTCTGGGGTCTGGGTGATGCGGGGTGCTCTGGGGTCTGGGCGATGCAGGGTGCTCTGGGGTCTGGGTGATGCGGGGTGCTCTGGGGTCTGGGTGATGCGGGGTGCTCTGGGGTCTGGGTGATGCGGGGAGCTCTGGGGTCTGGGCGATGTGGGGTGGTCTGGGTGATGCGGGGAGCTCTGGGGTCTGGGCGATGCGGGGTGCTCTGGGGTCTGGGTGATGCGAAGTGCTCTGGGGTCTGGGCGATGCAGGGTGCTCTGGGGTCTGGGCGATGCGGGGTGCTCTGGGGTCTGGGTGATGCGGGGTGCTCTGGGGTCTGGGTGATGCGGGGAGCTCTGGGGTCTGGGCGATGTGGGGTGGTCTGGGTGATGCGGGGAGCTCTGGGGTCCGGGCGATGCGGGGTGCTCTGGGGTCTGGGCGATGCAGGGTGCTCTGGGGTCTGGGCGATGCGGGGTGCTCTGGGGTCTGGGTGATGCGGGGTGCTCTGGGGTCTGGGTGATGCGGGGAGCTCTGGGGTCTGGGTGATGAGGGGTGCTCTGGGGTCTGGGCAATGCGGGGTGCTCTGGGGTCTAGGTGATGCGGGGAGCTCTGGGTCTGGGCGATGCGGGGTGCTCTGGGGTCTGGGCGATGCGGGGTGCTCTGGGGTCTGGGCGATGCGGGGTGCTCTGGGGTCTGGGCGATGCGGGAAGCTCTGGGGTTTGGACTATGCGGGGAGTTTTGGGGTCTAGGCGATGCAGGGAGCTCTGGGGTCTGGGTGATGCGGGGAGCTCTGGGGTCTGGGTGATGCGGGGAGCTCTGGGATCTGTGTGATGAGGGGCGCTGTGGCTGATGCAGGGCGCTCTGGGCGATGCAGGGCGCTCTGGGGTCTGGGTGATGAGAGGCACTCTGGGCGATGCGGGGCACTCTGGACTCTGAGTGATGAGAGGCGCTCTGGGCGATGCAGGCGCTCTGGGGTCTGGGTGATGCGGGGTGCTCTGGGGTCTAGGTGATGCGGGGAGCTCTGGGGTCTGGGCGATGCGGGGTGCTCTGGAGTCTGGGCGATGCGGGGAGCTCTGGGGTCTGGGTGATGCGGGGAGCTCTGGGGTCTGGGCGATGCAGGAAGCTCTGGGGTCTAGGTGATGCGGGGAGCTCTGGGGTCTGGGCGATGCGGGAAGCTCTGGGGTTTGGATGATGTGGGGAGTTTTGGGGTCTAGGCGATGCAGGGAGCTCTGGGGTCTGTGTGATGAGGGGCGCTGTGGCTGATGCGGGACGCTCTGGGCGATGCGGGGCGCTCTGGGGTCTGGGTGATGAGAGGCACTCTGGGCGATGCGGGGCGCTCTGGGATCTGAGTGATGAGAGGCGCTCTGGGCGATGCGGGCGCTCTGGGGTCTGGGCGATGCGATGCGCTCTGGGGTCTGGGTGATGCAGGGCACTCTGGGGTCTGGGTGATGCGGGGCACTTCTAGGACCTACAGTCAGTGATTGTGCCTAGGCTGAGCTGATGTCATCAGTCTGCTGCAGGCATTTCCTCAGTCTCCTCCCCCAGTGATCAGACTGTACATTGTAACTTTGTAGAAGGAGGAGGAGCCATTTGGAATAAATGACTTGCATGCCATAAAATCTCCTGCTGCCTCTTTGCAGCCACTTCCTGTCTCCATGGGTGTGTTTTCTGATGGTGATATAAATGGGCCTTGACCTCCATCAGGAGTCGATGTGACAGGGTGACAACACAGGAGCACAGCTGGCAAGCAGGGCGGAGCGTTGTCACCCTGTAACAGGAAGTGCCTCCATGGCAGGATCACCGGGGATTATTGCAGATTCCTAGAGATCAGAAAGCTGATATGAGATCTTATGGATTCAGCTGACATCTCCTTCAAGATCTCTTCCACCTCTGGGGGGACTCTGGGGGGATTCTGGAGGGGAATCTGCTGGTCAGATCTCCGAAATGTCCCCCATGTTGTCATGTTACAATGTATTCCCCCCTCCCCCCTATATGGGGGGGTTGGGGGGGTGGAATGGACCCCTAAAACGGGAATTTCTGGGGAGAGATCCCCACTGATGCCTCCTGGCAGCCGACTCCAGATGGACTCCATCCTTCAAGGCTCCGCCCACCAATGGTATTACAGCCGAAACTCGTAAACATGTCACATGACCGATGTGCCTTCACCAATGACCTGCAATAACCCCTCACCTGCCGGGCATTGTTCCCCTCCCCCTTCCAGTCCAGGACAATTTTCACCTTTCAGCGCTGTCATACTTTAAATGACAATTGCGCGGTCATGCAACACTGTACACATATGAAATTGTCTTCACACAATTAAAGCTTTCATTTGTTGGTATTTCATCACCACTGGGGGGTTTAAACCCCTCCCCCCCCGCGTTTTTCTTAGTTTTTGTTACAAAAGTTTGCAATTACAGCGCCTTGAAAAAGTCTTCACACCCTTTGAAATGTCCCTCATGTTTTCATGTTACAATGTATTCCCCCTCCCCCTGAAATGTCCCCCATGTTGTCATGTTACAATGTATTCCCCCTCCCCCCTGAAATGTCCCCCATGTTGTCATGTTACAATGTATCCCCCCCCCCCAAAATGTCCCCCATGTTGTCATGTTACAATGTATCCCCCCCCAAAATGTCCCCCATGTTGTCATGTTACAATGTATCCCCCCCCCAAAATGTCCCCCATGTTGTCATGTTACAATATATCCCCCCCCCTGAAATGTCCCCCATGTTGTCATGTTACAATATATCCCCCCCCTGAAATGTCCCCCATGTTGTCATGTTACAATGTATCCCCCCCCCCCTGAAATGTCCCCCATGTTGTCATGTTACAATGTATTCCCCCCCCCCTGAAATGTCCCCCATGTTGTCATGTTACAATGTATTCCCTCCCCCTGAAATGTCCCCCATGTTGTCATGTTACAATGTATTCCCCTCCCCTGAAATGTCCCCCATGTTGTCATGTTACAATGTATCCCCCCCCCCTGAATGTCCCCCATGTTGTCATGTTACAATGTATTCCCCCCCCCCCTGAAATGTCCCCCATGTTGTCATGTTACAATGTATTCCCCTCCCCCTGAAATGTCCCCCATGTTGTCATGTTACAATGTATTCCCCTCCCCCTGAAATGTCCCCCATGTTGTCATGTTACAATGTATTCCCCCTCCCCCCCCAAAATGTCCCCCATGTTGTCATGTTACAATGTATTCCCCTCCCCCCTGAAATGTCCCCCATGTTGTCATGTTACAATGTATTCCCCCCTCCCCCCTGAAATGTCCCCCATGTTGTCATGTTACAATGTATTCCCCCCTCCCCCCTGAAATGTCCCCCATGTTGTCATGTTACAATGTATTCCCCTCCCCCCTGAAATGTCCCCCATGTTGTCATGTTACAATGTATTCCCCCTCCGCCCCCCGAAATGTCCCCCATGTTGTCATGTTACAATGTATTCCCCCCTCCCCCCCTGAAATGTCCCCCATGTTGTCATGTTACAATGTTCCCCCCCCCCCCCCCGAAATGTCCCCCATGTTGTCATGTTACAATGTATTCCCCTCCCCCCTGAAATGTCCCCCATGTTGTCATGTTACAATGTTCCCCCTCCCCCCTGAAATGTTCCCCATGTTGTCATGTTACAATGTATTCCCCCCCCCGAAATGTCCCCCATGTTGTCATGTTACAATGTATTCCCCCCCCGAAATGTCCCCCATGTTGTCATGTTACAATGTATTCCCCCCCCTGAAATGTCCCCCATGTTGTCATGTTACAATGTATTCCCCCTCCCCCCTGAAATGCCCCCCATGTTGTCATGTTACAATGTATTCCCCCCCCCCCATGTTGTCATGTTACAATGTATCACCCCCCCCCCCCCCCATGTTGTCATGTTACAATGTATCTATCGGGATTGGATGTGATAGACCGACACAAAGTGGCACATAATTGAGAAGTGGGAGGAAAATGAGAAATGGTTTCCAACATTTGTGACCAATAAATCTGTGAGAAGTGTGGCGGCATTTGTATTCAATCCCCTTGACTCTGATAACTATAATCTAGTGGAACCAATTGCCTTCAGAAGTCACCTGATTAGTACATAGAGTCCCCCTGTGTGTCATGTGATCTCAATATAAATCCAGCTGTTCTGTGAAGCCCTCAGAGGTTTCTTAGAGAACATTAGTGAACAAACAGCATCATGAAGGGCAAGGAACACATCAGACAGGTTGGGGATAAAGTTGTGGAGAAATATAAAGCAGGGTTAGGTTATACAAAACTATGTCAAGCTTTGCCCATCTCACGGAGCACTGTGTTCAATCCATCATCCAGAAATGGGAAGAGTACGGCACAACTGCCAACCTACCAAGACATGGCCGTCCACCTAAACTACCCGGCCCGGCAAGGAGAGCATTCATCAGAGAAGCAGCCAAGAGGCTCATGGGAACTCTGGAGGAGCTGCAGAGATCACAGCTCAGGGGGGAGAATCTGTCCTCAGGACAACTATTAGTCGTCACTCCACAAATCTGTCCTTTATAGAAGAGTGACAAGAAGAATCCATTGTTGGAAGAAAGCCATAAGAAGTCCCGTTTGCAGTTTGTGAGAAGCCATGTGGGGGGGACACAGCAAACGTGTGGAAGAAGGGGCTCTGCTCAGAGGAGACCAACATGGGACTTTATGGCCTAAAAGCAAAACGCTATGTGTGGGGGAAAACTAACACTGCCCATCCCCCTGAACACACCATCCCCACCGTGAAACATGGTGGTGGCAGCATCATGTGGTGAGGATGCGTTTCTTCAGCAGGGACAGGGAAGCTGGTCAGAGTTGATGGGAAGATGGATGGAGCCAAATACAGGGCAATCTTAGAAGAAAACCTGTTAGAGTCTGCAGAAGACTTGAGACCGGGGCGGAGGTTCCCCTTCCAGCAGGACAACGACCCGAAACATCCAGCCAGAGCTACAATGGAATGGTTCCGATCAAAGCATCTTCATGTGTTAGAATGGCCCAGTCACAGTCCAGACCCAAATCCAATGGAGGATCTGTGGCCAGACCTGAGAATTGCTGTTCCCAGACGCCCTCCATCCAATCTGACAGAGCTGAGCGATTCTGCAAAGAAGAACGGACAGAAATGTCCCTCTCTAGGTGTGGCAAAGAGACATCCCCAAAAAGACTTGCAGCTGGAATGGCAGCCAAAGGGGGTCCTACAAAGTATTGACTCCGGGGGCCGAATACAAATGTCACCACACTTCTCACAGATTTATTGGTCACAAATGTTGGAAACCATTTCTCATTCTCCTTCCACTTCACAATTATGTGCCACTTTGTGTCGGCCTATCACATCCAATCCCAATAGATACATTGTAACATGACAACATGGGGGGGGGATACATTGTAACATGACAACATGGGGGGGGGGGATACACTGTAACATGACAACATGGGGGGGTGATACATTGTAACATGACAACACGGGGGGGGGGATACATTGTAACATGACAACATGGGGAGGGGGATACATTGTAACATGACAACATGGGGGGCATTACGGGGGGAGGGGAATACATTGTAACATGACAACATGGGGGGGATACATTGTAACATGACAACATGGGGGGGATACATTGTAACATGACAACACGGGGGGGATACATTGTAACATGACAACATGGGGGGGGGATACATTGTAACATGACAACATGGGGGGGGGGATACATTGTAACATGACAACATGGGGGGATACATTGTAACATGACAACATGGGGGGGATACATTGTAACATGACAACATGGGGGGGGGGGATACATTGTAACATGACAACATGGGGGGGGAATACATTGTAACATGACAGCATGGGGGGGTACATTGTAACATGACAACATGGGGGGGGGATACATTGTAACATGACAACATGGGGGGGATACATTGTAACATGACAACATGGGGGGGGGATACATTGTAACATGACAACATGGGGGGGGGATACATTGTAACATGACAACATGGGGGGGATACATTGTAACATGACAACATGGGGGGGGGGAATACATTGTAACATGACAACATGGGGGACATTTCAGGGGGGAGGGGGGAATACATTGTAACATGACAACATGAGGGACATTTCAGGGGGGAGGGGGGAATACATTGTAACATGACAACATGGGGGACATTTCAGGGGGGAGGGGGGAATACATTGTAACATGACAACATGGGGGACATTTCGGGGGGGGGATACATTGTAACATGACAACATGGGGGACATTTCAGGGGGGGGGGGGAATACATTGTAACATGACAACATGGGGGACATTTCAGGGGGGGATACATTGTAACATGACAACATGGAGGACATTTCAGGGGGGAATACATTGTAACATGTTAACATGGGGGACATTTCAGGGGGGGGGGGAATACTTTGTAACATGACAACATGGGGGGCATTTCAGGGGGGAGGGGAATACATTGTAACATGACAACATGGGGGACATTTCA